>NC_044203.1:35721492-35892957 GCF_900880675.1 Sparus aurata | reverse complement strand
TGATCCAGTGATAGTTGTCTGAACATCCACAGGTTCACTGCTAACAGGAAGTGCTAACAGCTAATTCTGCTTCTTGAGTTTTGGAGTATTTTATATACTTTATATCATCAGGAGGAGGAGAGGATGACTGGATTTACATTTTTGGTGAACTGTTCCTTTAAATCATAAAAAGTAACTGAAATACAGTAAATATTCACCAATAAATACGATAAACAGTGATTGCAGCTCTTGATTATCATACCAGTACCATGTGATGACATCTATACATTTGTAAATGTCATTCCTGGACAACAACTTGGTAAGAAAACCAACAAAATACAGAAAATATAAAAATCTCTTTTCCCTTAAATGCATAAAAAAAACAGCAAAAAGACAAAAACTGACTCGATTCAACAGGTTTTGTTTGTGTCACAGCCTGATGCATCTTCTTCCTGTGGACCACAGAGCTCCATCATATGTGGATTAATCCGCCGCTGGAAATAGTCCCTGATATCTCCTCCTTTTCTTTGTTTAATAGATACAAATAGTGTAAATAATCCAGTGAGCAGCTTTCAGGCAGATATTTATTCATCTTTACACCTCTGTGACCTCATCGCCGCTCTGTTTGGACTGTATGTGTGTGTTTATGATACTTATCTATAATTCCCAGTGTATTAAAAGCTGAATTTTTAATTTTTAATGGAACAACAACAGCAACAAAAAGGAGTGTACTGTTAACTCATGCGTCCCCTCAGGTCCTGTATTAAACTGCAGGAATATTAAAGCAGTAATAAACACCAGGAGAGATAAAAACCAGGAGCATCCCCACAGATTCTCTTTACCTGTGCAAGAAAGAAAAAGAAACCTGTGATTATTACTGAGATTTTCTTTTTCTTCCACCTTCCTGCATGTAGAGAGGGATAATCACATGCTGCAGCTTATCTTTGTGAATGTGTTCTCCTTTATGTGAAGAGCATTTCGTCTGTTGTTCAGGAGGTATATGTCTGTGTGCTCCCATCACTTGGAGGAGGTGGAGGGCGGATTAAAAGTGAGGCTAATCTCCCATCCAGGGCCTCCTCCTCCTCCTCATCCTCCTCCTCCACCTCCTCCTCCTCCTCCTCTCGTTCCTTCAGTTCAGCCTCCCTGCAGCTGCCAGGTTGCTGTTCCACTTGTCCGCGGCGGCTTTATTCATGAGGAAGAGGGACGATGGGGGGAGAAACAAGCAAAATGAAATGGCAGCTGTTTGTTTACGCGTTCCCACGACTCCATGCCAATTAAGCATCGTCATTCCGTCAGCCGCTTGTCTTCCCTGATTAGACACCCCTCAGCAGACAAGGCGAGAGGGAGAGAGCGGGAGAGAGGGGCCCGGAGGGAGGAGGAGCTGGAGGCCCGGAGAGGAGCGCTCCTGCCCGGGCACCGACACGCACCGAGGCCCGCTCCTCTGGTTCTTATGAAACATCAGCATTTTTTTTTTTTTTTTTTAGGATCTTTTTAAATTTGTATATCACAGATAATATACAGGATGATTTAAACCACATTTATCATGATAAACAGGGAGATTTCTACATGCAAAATCATCATGAAGCCACGTTTTTATTATATCCGCTCCTCTGTGACGATATTAGAGATTTAAAACTCTGTTTATTAATAATAATTTACAGGATTACATCATGTTTTATTTCATTATGTTTAATAAAGAACAAAAAATACATAATCTACCTTGACGTTTTATATATTTTTTAATTTTCAAAAAGTCTTTAAAGCCATAAAATCAAACCTTTGGAAAATAAAAGCACACAAACTTTTATTTCTTTATTTTTTTTTTGTGCAGAAAATACGAGATTTTAAGTTATTTATTCAACTAATCTTTGACTTTCTGCTTAAAATCTAAACCTCGAGTTGGCCTTCAGCTTACAGTAATATTCAAAATGTATAATGACTGAAGGTCTGTAGTTATTTAAATGATTTTAAAGGATAAAATCACATTTTTCCAAACTACCAGGCCCACTTTAACTTCACCTCAAACGCTGTTAAATCATCGAGCAGCAGCGTTTTTATCTGAGGTGTAATTTGCTGCTTTAGTTTGTTTTTAGTTCTGAAATTACTTTAAATAAATGAAACAGAAAGAAAAAAAGTATTTTCTGGAGATTACTATCGAAAAATGAGGTTTGGTGGATGATTTCGATTTGAAAAAAAATGTTTTGTGGTTGTGACGTGTCGACATAAATCCGATCCTTGTACCACGTCCAAATATTTAAGCCGGCCTGTGGGAGCTTTATGCATCACATCTGAAATAATAAAATATAACGAATTGCTGCTGCATGAATGAGGAGCTGCAGGTGATGATTCACAGGCCTGAGAATGAGCAGCAGTAATAATCCACCCACTGGAGGCAAAACTCAGCGTTTCCGTGTCGTTTTAACTGAACACACGTGTGCATCTACACCAGACTCCTAACAAAAAACACTCGATTTAAAGGCAGGATTCTTCTTCTCCTCCTCCTCCTCCAGCAGCAGCATGACGGATGTGTGTTTCTGGTTATTATTGGATTACTTCACGCTTTAAATTGCAATTAGGCTCAAATGAGTCACCAGATATGAATAATATGAATCCATGGCACCAGAGTTCTGCACGACCTGGAAATGTTCTGCTGCATGCTCTTTACAATAATAATAATAATAATAATAATAATAATAATAATAATAACAATAATAATAATAATTTCATTTCTCTGCATGTCATTGAATAAATACAGGTCATATAATGAAATCCTAACATTTGACTCTGCTCAGTCAAGGAAAATGGAAATACTCAAGTAAAGTACAATTACCTCATATTATACTTTATTGTACAGTAATTGAGTAAATGTATTTAGTTACATTCCATCACTGGAAAAGGCTCAAACTTCTGATTAGTTAAAGGAACAAACTGTAAAATTGTCACTCATCACATACACATAAATATATAAAATAAATATTAGCTAATCCAACTTCTTCTTCTTCTTCTTCTTCTTCTTTGTAGTAATATTGCTAAATTTATTGTAAAATATCACATTTATCACTCATGCTGCTGTTTCCTCCGTCTTCCCATCACTGTCTTTGCAGATTTATAAGAAAGACTCTGGTAAAAGTAGAAGTACTGATTCAGCTTGTTTACTCCAGTAAAGTAATAGATTACAGGCTCTGACATGTACTCAGAGTATCAGAGTAAAAAGTCTCCCTCTGAAGGACATTTGTGGTCAAAGCTAACTGAAGCTCACGTCATATTAATAGAATTCAAGGACTATTAAAGTTAAAGGTAGAATCAGTAGGATTTGTCCCAGCTGTTCCTGAACGCACCACAAAGACAGTTGATTGTTGAGTCTCATTCCCAGGACGTCAAATAGACACATGTTGGGTTGGTAAAGCGTCCCGAGCAGCAACAAAGAGAGAAAATCAGAAACTCTCTGCAGATACGAGACACTAACACGCCTTTTCTCCACATTCACGTCTCCCTCTCTGTCTGTTTACGCCTTCTTACGGCTTTTACGTCTTTGTCTCGTCTCGCTGCGTCTGCCGTGCGTGATGTGCTCTGATTGGTCCACATCAGTCTGCTGATGCTGGGAAATAACAAGAATCCAGAATTCACCTCAGATGCATCAAACTAAAGTAACGAAGAGGAGGAGAAAGTTCACATGTAGAGAGGAGAAGTCACACAGATACTCAGGTAAAGTACAGATACATGAAACATGTACTGAAGGAGAGAAATGAAGTATTTGTACTTGGTTACTGCCCACCTGTGGAGTTTGCCCTCCAGGCCAGCAGGGGGCAGTGTGACCGATGAGGTGGAGGCTGTCAGTGTTTCACAGTTTAGATTGTTTAGACGGTTTGAAGAAACGTGTGTTGGCTCTGCTTTGTTCCAGTTCCGACCTCCTTTCATGAACACACCTGCAGTCACAGCGAGCACTCAGGTGTTTGGAGAACAGGTAGCCAGCCGCTCGACATCTCAGACGACCTGAGTGCCGTCCTCCTCTCTCTCCCTCTCTGTGGGAGGAGGTGCTGCAGGATCCCACAGCCTCCTCCTGAGGAAAGACTGGATGTGTGAGACAGTGTGAGTGTCGGCCATCATCTCCTGTCGGTAGAAACTTGACTTCTTTGTGCTTTTTCTGTGGACATGTGACGATCAATAACGAGGAAGTTTGACACGATGATTTCTACATTTATAATCTCAGCTAGAAGCAACAAAACAACGACAGAGTCATCAAAGCATCCTGTCAGTTTGCTGCACGGTGTGATGTTTAAGAGGATGTTGGAAAGGAAAACATGCAGAAGAAGAAGAAGATTCCTCCACAGACTCCATGTTTGTTTACTACCGTGGTCGTGGAAACGGTCTGATTACCTCCACCTGTGCGCTTGCGTGCCTCCTGAAATAAAAACTACACACAATCCATTTTGAATGCTTGGACACCTCAGAACCAGAAGTCGTGGGCAGTGATCCGGTGTTAGTAGCAAAGTCGCTAACTGAAAGAACTTCTGCAGGTGTGGTGAAGATTTCGATGATAACATTGTGCTGCTGTTACACTGTGGGATTGTGGGTAGTGTAGTATCTCTCCATGACATCATGACGAGAACTCATTTTTTAAAATTAATAAAACAACGCTGATTTACAGACTTGAGGCTTCTGCAGGAGCGTAAACCAAAGTCCTGTTTCAGAATATGGATTTTAATTCCTCCCCTCACTGTTGAGCTGTTTACGACTTTAATTTAGGGCATAAAAATGAGAAACAGACGTTAACAGATGTTGAACAATCTACGTTGACCCGCGTATTTAGTCCACAACAAACTCTGGTTTGCTCCTTTTTGTGGCCGTTGCTTTGTTCCTTTATAAAAAGACGGAATTAAACTTTAAAATAAACTCATAGACCTGCTTTTAAGGTCGAATCATTGTTGGCTCATAAATATGATTCACAGAAGTGTTTTGAATTTTGATGATGAAACTGCAGGATTCTCTGATCCACAGTTGTTTGTCGCTGTCTCACACTTCCTGTGAGGTTGTCAGTCTTTATATTTAGAGTCATATTCATAAAACGCCTCCATCCGGTGCGTCTCGCTCTCCTGGAATGACGCAGACTTGTTTGTGAGGGCATTACCATGAGAAAGCAGCTCCTTCTCACTGCACTTATTTGACCTCTGACCTCTCCTTTGTGCCACCCAGACAGCAAATTGCCGCGGCGGTGGTGACGGGGGTCCCTCCGCTCGCTGCTGCGCTGCCGCTGCCGTCCTCTCGCTGGGGGGAGGAGGTGGAGAGGAGCGGGTGGGTGTCTCTCAATCAGGTCGTTTAATACCAAAGTCAATTCCCATACACCCCCTTCTCCACAAACACACACCGTCACACACGCTCCCACACTCGTAACCAGACAGGCTGGAGGACTCCGTCTCAGCAGCCTTTCTTCGCCGCCCTGCTCCCGTCTGCACCCCCTTTTCTTGTCTGAGTTTTAATGAAGAGAGGGGGACCCGTGGAAGGAACATGATTAGGGGGGGACCCTGAGACCGCGAGGCCGCTCTCTCTGCATGTGTGGTTATCTGTGTGTGTGTGTGTGTGTGTGTGTGTCTGCGGAGGCTTAATCCCATAGAGTTGCAACGGGATGAGAAGCATATGCAGCATATTACGGCTGCGTCGTATTCACGGCAGCATCAATGGCGTCCTCTGTCTTACCATCAAAGCCCTGGGAACGTCTTTGTGCGTGCTGCTGTCACCATATGGTAATCGCCGCGCCCGCCTTCAACACCGAAGCGGTTTCTGATTACAACAATGTTGTTTTCACATTTTGCCGTGGCGCTACACGTATGCGTTTGTTTTTGTTGTTTCTTTTAATGCTAAACTCGATTAACATGAAGACAAAGAGGCGAGGATGTTTTAAGGCCGATGTTTTTTAATCGTCTGTGGGTTTTTTAGATTCTGCAGGACGAGCGGCGGCGCTCTGCAGATGGCGTCTCGTTTCAGCGTTTTACACGACGAATCGTATCGCTTAATCTAACTTCGATCCATCGCTGAGCTGCTGTCACAACCGGCATCCTCGTCCTTTTTCTTGTCACGCTAAAATAATTCAGATCTCAAAGGAAAGTTTTAGCATCACATGGCGGCAAGTGGTTTCCGAGGCTTTCCAGAGTAAAAGTGAAGGAGTTAAAAACGACAACAACATCTCCAAGGTACCAAGCACATAATGTGAACGTTTAGAACAAATATCAACCTGTGTGTTTGCAGAAACGTTAGCTGCCAGATAATATCCTGGAGCCTGGACTGTTTTATTAATATTTAAGAAACAATTAAGCTAAAATAAGTTACACAGTCATCTAATATCTCCGTTCTGCCTCGTGATAGATCCACCTTCAGTTTCAGAGGAGGCTGCTGGAGGCTGATGTGATCATGAAGGTTCAGATGGTTGACAGGAGACCTGGTCTGCTCTGAGTGTGTCCCCCTAATCACCAACACTTACTCCTGATTGCTCATTGTCCTGGACGAGACTGGAGCCGGCTGTAGGAGGCCATCAAGGAGCCTCCGTCCTCCGCCGTCCTCGTTCCCAGGAGGACAGTCAGCGGCACACGCGGAGGTCAAGTGGCGAGCTGCGACTTCTTGGAAGGTAGATGTGATGTGATTCACAGCAGCGAACACCTTTTTTCCTCCAGCTCTCTCTCTCTCGAGGTCAGAGAGCGTTTGTGCCGGCCGTGACCCGTCCTGTTGTCTTCAGCGAGGAGGATGAATGAACATAACACACACTCGGAGGTCCACGTCTCTTTGTGTGTGTCGACCCTGATGTGTTTTCAGGAGGTTTAGAGTAAAATGGTTGCCATGACTCCCGCAGCGAAATGTCACTTAAGACCTTCCGGCTGATTTGAAGGTGAAGACGCAGAGTAAAGGCTGAAAATAGGAGCAGCAACCTCGCGGGTCCCAGACTGCCTCCTCCTGATCAAGCTACGTAAACCTACGGTGCCGTAAACGTGTTGTTTGTCAGGAAACATCATTTCAGGCCGCCGTTAAACATCCACATTATATTTAAAAAACAAAGCTCATTATTTGTGTTTGCTGAGCTGAATCTGTTCTAATCTTTGCTAAATTGAAGATATTAATATTTAAGATTTCTGCACCAAAGTGTCCTGAAACCACTGGACCGTAGTTTTATGTTCTGTTGAGTTGTGTACTTACATAATCCAAAATGTTTCCAGCGATTGTTCAAACCGGAGGAACCCGCTCAGGGTGACGGTGTGTTTCATGAAGTCGCCTGTTGCTTTAACGTCCATTAGAGAGTCGCAGACGCAGATTAAATGTCTCGTTCTTAAACTTGGATGGCTGAGTCACTTCAGACACATGCTGATGCATCTCTGACTGCAGGATCATTTGTGTTCACTCGAATAAGTATTTTATTCATGTGAATTTACCTCAGCACTCAGCAGAGACTCTGGTTCTGGTTCTGGTTCTCTTCTCTCTCTTTGTGAGGTCACGGTCAACATTACAGAACAGAAACACCTGACGATGGAGGTCAGCTGCAGATCACTGCTGCAGTCAGTGAAGATAAATCACTCGTCTCTGAGCTCTCCTCCCGTCGGTTAACGTCTCTGGATCAGAGCAGAATCTGAACCCGACTCTCTCCTCCAGAGTGGACCGGCTCTCAGCATCTGAGCTCCGACCGTTCCTGCGACACGTGTACGTTTTTTTGTGAAACTATTTCACACACGAATGACGCCTATTTTGCATATTTGCATCATTAAAATTGACTCATATTCACGTCTGTTTTTAAAAAGTCAACGGCTTTCAGTTCTAGTTTCATGTCTCCATCTTTCTCCAGTTAACAAACATTAGCTGTTTTTATCCTGGGCAGCAAGCCGCCAATCTGGCCGTCTTTTTTGCGGCTCGGTCCGCCTCGGACGGTACACGTAGAGACCGTCCACACGAAAACGCTCTTCATCCACACGGATCTTGAAAACGCAGCGACTGAAAACGCACTTCTTTGAAAAACGGGTCTCAGGGTGGAAAAATCTGAAAACGCAGCCCTCCCGTTCTCGTGTGGACGGCGAATCCGCATTCTTTCCAAAACGATGACGCCATCGCCCCACCCCGCTGAACCCCGCTACGTCTCATAACAACAACAACAACAATGGCGGACTACTGCTTGTGTTGGTGTTTCTTGCATCTTACTCTCCTTGTAGTCGAGTGTGAGTCGCAGCAGCAGTTCGACCTCATTATCGGTCCACACAAACGCTTCTAACCGTTTTCGTCTTCTTCTTCTTGTTTTCGGGTTCTCCTTCTACTGTCTGTTTGTAAACAGCGTGCAAGCTTTATGTGCATGCTCCGTCTCTTCTTCTCCGTTTTTGGTGAATGTCAAGCGCCACCTAGAGGCTGGAATATGAACTACAGCGTTTTGAGTCGTTTTCAGTGGATCCGTGTGGACGCAAATATTCTTGAAACAATGCCGAGGAAGACGGAGAAAAAAAAGATCTTTTATGGTACGTGTGGACAAGGTCTTATTTCTGCCTCGCCTGCTATCTAAAAACGAGGCGTCGATGTGCCGGCCTCTGCGTGAGGTGGGCGGAGGTGTCGATGACGTCACTGTTGTGCGACCCACAGCCGGGGAGTTTTAAAACCAGGAAACAGCTGATCACAGCAGTCAGTCCATCACTTCATCCACGAACGTCAAGATAACCAACTGGACAGCCGCTGAGATCCAGGAGATGCAGCGTCTCCTCGCTCTCTGTAGCTGTTTGGTTGTGTTAGCTTGTTGTTGTAGCGGCAAGCTACTAAAGGTCGCTACTTTCAAATTAAAAGCCCCCCACTAAGAACCCAGTTCTAAACTCCAGTGGGGTGCAATGCAAAGCTCTTATTTTGAAGACAAATTCTATGTCACTGTTCACACCCAACTTCGAGCTTCACGCTACGTCACATGTTTACGTCTACCTCAGAGGCGCTTTTGGAAAAGGAGGAATATTACGCCTCCGTTTTAGAAAGACAGGCCGGCACATTGCCGTCCTTACCTTGGAGCAAATGTGCCGTGCATCTAAAAAGGGCTAATGTGTTGTCATTTAGTTTAAAAGGCTTGTAAACTCCTTTTCCCATGAATTAGAACGACTAGAATTCATTTGATTTTAAAGAGGACTCACAGGAACACAAGTGTTGTCACGGCTGGTTTAATGAGGGCGCTGAGAGTTCAGAGGTCACAGCCGGAGCAGCCCGACAGAAACATCGAGCGCCGAGAGAAAACTGGCTGCAGCATCGCGTGGTTCTTTGTGTGGAGAGACAACATTTCCTACATGTGATTCAGATGAAATCACAGACTGTAGAGCACTTTGTGTTTTGCTGCTTTGTACAGAACAATGCATCTGACAACCTATTCACTTATATTTTCACAGAGGAGAGCTGCACTGTGGTCCTCACAGTCGTTTCCTCTCCTTCAGATGAATCTCATCACCAGGCAACCACGTGCAGCAATTCAGCTGTACGAGCCACCCGAGAGCTTCCCGCTGAAGAAACGCTCGTCGACTCTTAAACTGGATAAACAGCCAAACTCTGTAAAGAGAGACGTGGACGAGGTTATCGTGCATCAGCCTCTCTTCAGCCGGCTGTTTTCACCTCGTTCTGTCAAACGTGATCTCTGCAGGGACTCAATATCTGCTGTGCAGCCTTGTAAAGTTCTCCTGAAGCTTTATATTTAATGCTTTCATACATCAGATGTGAGAGATTTCTGGGTCGGTTGATTCAGCAGCATCGCTGAAAACAACGTTTTACTGCCGTCTTTTATAAAAAAAGGATTTTAAAATGCCATTATTCAAATCTCAGCTTTGCTTTCTGTGGATTTAAATCTAAAAAAGATTCACAGTCATGATCTTCACGGCTCGCTGCGACATTAACACATGACCTCCTGACCGATGACATCATCGCCCCGCTGCCGTGGTTACGAGTTAATGCAGAAACACGGTCGTTTATCAATCTGCAGCCTTTTATCTGGAAAACGCTTTTGATTATTCCAAATATTTCTGCGACTTCTTTCTTTCATTGTGGTTTTATTTCTACCACAGTTCAGACTGAAGGTGATGAAATGTGTTTTGAGGTTAATTAAAAACTTGCTTTATCTGCAGTGAAGAGATTTTTAAAAATAAAATCACAACTGGTTCAAAAGTGGAAGTTTTTTCACCAACTATTTTAGATTTTACAGCGAGAAGCCTTTATTTTATTCATTTATTAGTAAAAATACATAATGCATAATACAAATAAGAAGAGAAAATAATAAAAATAAAAGATGTTTCTTTGGCTCGTGCAGCTCGCTCCACAGGTCCAGGTTCAGTGTGATCAGAACCGGGACCGTCGATATCGTTTCTCCTTCAACCCTCAACTCAACAAATGATCACACTGACACTGAGCTGTGTTTGTGACTCACTGGGTCGGTTCAGTGCCACATTAATTATTAATATTCAGTATTTAAGAAAGAAAATCATCCATTCATCCTGTTTCTGTTCACAGTGCAGCTGAATCGTCTGTTTTATTTATTTTATTGTCTTGTGACGCACGTAAAGCAACATACGTACGTTTTATTATCATTATTATTATCAATTAAACTGCAGATCTGAAACTTTATTAAAGACATTGTCAGGTGGCGTTTAATGTGTTTCTTGGAGCTCTTTCAACAACATACAGAACAAGTATATATTTATTTTGTTTCTTTTTGCTTTTTGCATTGTGTTTTTTTTTTTAATTTGTCATATACATGTTTGTGTGAAGACAGACTCGCTGTGGGACAGAACTGGGACACAACGTCGTTCTCTGTGAACTCAAATCATCGAGCAGCTGTCGACATACATGAAGTTTACAAGGCTTTCATAAATATGCTTTAATTGTGATGATTGTTTCGCTCTTTAAAACAAACAAACACACATTTCCTTTTGGTTTAAAGACGCTGTAGGTTTTAGATTTCTTTAACTGACTCATTTTGGTCTCATGAAATAATTTCAGCAGCTGAAGACGAAGCCAGGAAACAGAGAAAGTGGAGATGAAGGATGTGTGAATACAGCTCACACACACACACACACACACACACACACACACACACACACACACGTTTGGGCTGAGCTGTGGTGTAATCCAATCACAGCCCCTGAATGAGAGAGGGAGGAGGCTGCATGTGGATTAAGGTGTTCAACAACGAAACTTATGGGATCAAATAAACTGCCAGCGTCGCTCTCAGGAACAGGGCCTCACGGTGGAGGCCCCACAGGGCCTCACCGCGGAGGCCCCACAGGGCCCCACGGTGGAGGCCGGGCTATTCTCCCAAAAACACTTCTGTTGACTTCATAGCTTTTATTTAAAGATCAGGCTGCTAAAGTATTAAAATGTGCTTAAGATCATCATTTTATGGTATTTTGAAAGAGTTGCTGAAGTGTTTTCATTTTTATTTTCGGCTCATATTCGCTCAGTGTTAGAGATTTTCCCAGAATGCAACAGAAAAGGATTGTTTTTGTAGTTTTTTACGATGCTGTGTAGAAAACTCCGTCTCTTCCAGAGTAATAATATATTATTTTTTGCGAGCGACAAAGATCAGAACTCGCAGAGATTCACAATCCCTTTGGTTGAGGAAACATGCTGGTTCAGTTAACATGTCGTGTCTTGTGCTCTGCAATCGTTCCCTGACTTTAAATAAGCTGCGAGTCCTGAAACAGAACCATAAAAACCCCATTTTACTGTCTTTAATTACCAACCAGCTCCAGACATCGCTCGCCATGTTTACATTGACCAAAACAGATCTGCGTCATATTTTCTTCAGGCTAACCGAGTGGTTTTTGTGCATAAACACAACCAGAGAATAAACACAGTTTTCTCACAACGTTACATTAAAACTGAACTGAAGGACACTAAAAGTTGCAGCTTAAAGAAAAGTAGAAATGTACATTACAATCAGTTTATCACAACTGAGGGCGTGAAGACATTTCTAACATTTTTTTGGCATGGTTAATATTAGAGAAAGACTGTGGATACTGCTTCCCCGACATCACAACACCACACGAAGGCTGTTCCAGTCTGAAGGCTCCTCCAGATGCTCCTTCTTCTCCCTGTTTTTGGAGGATGCACTGCTACGATCCTTCGTGGCCTCACATATCCCAAGATTCTTTGCACGCCCAAAAAAATGAAAGAAAGAGAGAAAATGGAGACATAGTTTGGGTAGATCGTCACTTTCGCGGGCCTGGGCGGCAGAAATCGTGACTTAAGGGTAAAACATCTGGTGACGCAACCAGGAAATGCTCCAAAGGCTAGACCGTCACATTTAACAACGGCTGCATCCTTCGAAGGCGACTCCTTCAGAGGATGCAGACCCTGAACTGAGACACAGCGACTGTTTCCTCTGTGTTCGCATTGAAGTTTGTCTCCTTGCATCTTCGGTTAAAGTCTTGGGATTTATCTACAGGAAGAGACGCCAGAGATCCACACACAGTTTGCTTGAACACTGTAATGGCTTGAAAATTGCTTGAAAATAAAGTCTGTCGTACAAGGAAATTAAACCCATATTGATATAAATATCTTCAGTTTTTTAAGCTTGTTGTGACTCTGCCTTCTTTCCCACAGGATGTGAATAAAGCAGCAACACTTTCAGGTCAAACTCAACAACAGATTCCACACAATAAAACACTGAATGTAGGTCAGTGGACCTTCATACTTGGTCGTAAGGCTGCCGAGCCCTGCTGCTTTTCATTCCAACCCTCTAATTAGAGACTGATTCACACCGGGGCCAGCAGGTGAATGCAATTAACTGCAATTAGCTGGTGAGACAGAAAAACAGCAGCTTTGTGGCTGCAGAGCTGCAGGTCTGCTGGTGTCTGTGGACGGAGTGACAGCGATAGGGAGAGCATGAGGTGATGTACTGATGGAGGAAAGAGATAAAAAGGTGGAACGGCCATGAGAGAGAACAGGCTCGTCGTGCTGCACGGTGTATTGTGCTTCTTAAAGTTGTGTTGCAGGTAGAAGCTGCTGTCGCTGCAGCAGATACAACCAGACGATCCTGGAAAAGTGACTCATGAAACAACCAGTTTTCAGTCTGATTCTGCATCATCATGACCCTGTCGGCTCCTCGGTCCTCAGTCACATGTTTAAAGTGCTCATCGTCAACGATCTGATAAACATCATAGAGTCTGAATCACAGCTTCAACTGTCACATAAAAGATCCACATACAGTGTTTTCAACCTCAGCAGTGAGATGTTCCAGTGTGGACATAAAATCAGAAACATCCCAAAATGCAGAACTGAACCATGACTGTAGATGTTTGTGCTGAATCTGCCACATAAAGTTGTGAAGACGCATCATTTATTACATTTAACAGTTCCAATAGACCACACACACACACACGCGCGCACACACACACACACGCTGGTGGTATAGCTAAAATATATTCCATGCATATGATTTTTACGTAACGATATTCACACATTACACAACAGAACCTCCATAAATTACAGGAGGCACTTAACAGACAGCGGCAGTCAATTACACTCTATTACCGCCTTTAAATCGCCACTGATTGTGCATTTCCTGTTATTTCATAATTTCTGACAGCTTTTTTATTTATTTACAAAAAAATTCTCTGTGCATTTTTTTTTTTTACAAAACAGGACTTTTATTTAGAAAGGGCTCCGACACGTCCTGGTGTGGACGATGTGGTTTCTGTGGTCGGTTTCGCCTTCAGGACACATAAAGTGGATGTGTAGTAACACCAGGCATAATGCTAATCCTGCACTCCTCACATCTCCATAAATTAATTTGTGTGTGTGTGTGTGTGTGTGTGTGTGTGTGTGTCCTGACCACGTTTTTGTGTATTGGTGTGTGTGTGTGTGTGTGTATCTGCATCCGCTGCTCTCCGTGCCCTCCCTTTCTCTCTTCACGTTGTACTCGACACAGTGCCAACACACACACACACACACACACACACACACACACACACACACACACACACACACAGCCAGTTGCCAAGGCAACCAGGAGCTAGCATGAAAGCTGTGAGGAGAGGTGGAGCATGGCACCAGTCTGACAAGCAACTGCCACCATGTTCATGTTCGTGTGTGTGTGTGTGTGTGTGTGTGTGAAGGTGATGCAGTAATGTGTGTTTTTGTGCATATTCCTGTGTTGACCCATAATGAGACGGGGGAGGCGGGTGGAGGTGGGGGAGGCGGGGGACGGCGACATTAACAGCCAGAAAGAGTAAATAACAAAAAGATGCTGTGTCCATTAACGTCGTCCACTTTCCCTCCGTTACATTCGGCTGTTAAATTGAATAATTAGATGTCGCTTCATGGCTGGATAAACATTTTCACCCCCTCACGAGTTTACATCCAGCCTTTAGTGTATACGTGTTAAAAACCCGAGCGTGACAAAGGCTTTATTGTGGTGTTCAGGTGAAGGCCACACGGGACGACTCCGCCGCTGGTTTGAGCGCCACGTCGATTATCTTTTATTAAAGATGTTTGATTTGTTTGGCTGAATTCACGTGAGGCGCTCGACGGAGTCCGGAGAGAAGAAAATCCTTCTTCTGCTGGAGTTTTTTATAAATGTGATTGTGAGGATTGTAGCATCAACACTTCGGGTCAAAGCTGCTCAGTAAATCAAGGTTTCACGGCTGGAAGACATCAGCGTGCACTAAACCTGACCGCAGCTTCTGAAACTTTACATTATTCAGGTTCAACTTTCAGATGGATGTTCTCGTGCTCTGGTTAGGAAGCGATCATGACGTGGCTGAACTACCTGGTGAGTGAACGTGTTGGGAAACGCTTTGAGTGAAAAAGGCGTAAAAGGAAACGCTAAATAAATTCAAGTCCAGTTAACGTTTGGTTCAACAAAACCTGAATTTACAATCTTTTACTCCCTGTTGGATAGAATCAGATTATTTTGTGTCTTATTTTACGTTGCAGAACTGTTTGTGCTCCCTAAATGTATTTTATGAGCTCAGTGAGAAAGATTAAAACTAACAATGAGTAAATCTAACGCTTAAAACTATCTTAATACGACCTGACTTATCCTAAAATATCTGGAGGAAATAGTGCATCTGTCAGGGATGATGATGAATCCACACTTGGTGATCTGGCGTGTGTGTGTGTGTGTGTGTGTGTGTGTCTGTGTGTGTGTGTGTGTGTGTGTGTCTGTGTGTGCATCAAAGCCTGATCGAAGCCAAAAACTATTAAAAACACGTCAACGACACAGGCTGACATGTTCCCCCATCACCATGAACACACACATCGCAGTTTATATTGACTCAGTCCTACACACACACACACACACACACACTCTCTCACACTGACACACACACGCACACGCGCACACACACACACAGGCCTCAGTTGAGATATTTGTCTCCTCGCTGAGACGTCTGGTGGATGTCGGGGTTGTGAGGCCGGCGGGCTGAAGGGGGTCGGAGGTCGACTTGTGGACACGTCGTGGTTTGTTTAGTCCGTTCGGGGGCAACAAAGAGACCCGGGGGACACAGATTTCCTGCCCGCTGACCTCCCATTGTGCGGAGGTTGGAGAAGTGACGAGGGGGTCAGGCCTGATGGTGTGTTTTATGGGGCGGCGGTGCTGCTCGGCCCGACCTCTGACCTCCTGCCTGGTCACACAGAAGAAAACAAACATATGCTCTTTTTTTTTCTTCCAGCGGGGCTCTAAATCACCGGGGACGACTTGTGCTGTTCCAGTTCATTAAATGGATTTGAACTTTTGCTCTGTGGTCAAGATTAGTCAGCACTCGTGTGATGTCACACGCCTCCCAGACGGACGCAACAAGTGAGGAAACGACCCGGCATGAACGAGGGAGACGCAGAGTTTCTGATGCTGCAACCAAATCTGAGTTCAGCCAGTTTGATGCTGCTTTGTGTTGGTTTGAAAGGGTACTTTTGGTTTAAATACAGTGATTATAACTCTAATATATAGACATATGTTTTCTTTTGTGATCAGATAAGTAGAAGTAAGTGTATCAGGGCGTCAGTGACTCTTCCCCGGAGCTTGTTTTGTCCTCTCCACACCAGCCGGACCACAACATCTCCTCTGAGCCGCCATGATTCACACAATACGTGATGACACACGCGACGTATCTCAAGGTTGCGGGCAGATTACATCTCCTCCGTCCGCGCTGAATTGTTTTGGCAATCCTAATGTGGCCTTTGACACGAGAGGGAGGCAGAAATAATCCATTTAATTGACTTTAAAAATGTCATTAGGCCGTTTGTTCTGCACATCCAGCAGAATCCCGTCGTCAGCGATCACGTTCTGGACACATTCAACACGACTGTGACGGTACGCGTCTTATATAATCACGTTTTAAGGAGGTTTATTTTAAAGTGTGTCTTTAAATTCTCCTTCTCTCAGATTTTCCTTTAAATGACAAAATAAACAACAAGAAACTTTACAGAAATCACAGACGAGAAGTTCAATAAGTGATCAGAATTGAATCTGCTGACTGAATCTCTGAAAGCTTCAAAATAAAAGAGTGTGTGAACTTTGAGCTGAGGCGCTTTTCACACAGATCGACTCACAAAAACTGCAACTTTCTGACGATGGACTAAACTAGAATAAATGTTTGCAATGTACATGTTTGTTTCTTTAGGTGTTATATACGTGCATTTGTCTTTTTAGGTATCGGCACATAAATCACTTGGTTAGGGTTCAGAAAACATCGTGTTTTGTCTTGAAAAGCTTTCTTATGTCCCCACAAATGTCCAAACTTCTCGTTGAAGACACCTGATTCGTCGGCACTCTTTGAAAATGTCAAATATGTCTTGATGTCTCATTAAAAACATCCAGGGCCGTCACACCTACAAATGTTGACCACCTCCAAGCTCATGTGTAATAAAACCTCCAAATTTGAATCTATCTGTGTTTTTTGCAGAAACGTAAGGTGCAAATATGAAGATTAAAGAGGAAACAAAAGTGAAGAAGTTAACATTCAGGCCTTGACAGGAGGATTTGATAGTATTTCACAGCCTCTGACTTCTTGATTTTATGTTTTTAACAAAAGGAACACAAACCCTCGGAACACCAGACGGACTCTTCTCTGACTGGATGAAACACATTTCCTGTTCTTCACTAACAAAACCACCTACAGCCTCCAAACACACACACACACAAAACACAGACGGCGGCTAAAAAGAATAAAAAAATCTCACACACATTCTCATGTCTCAGCCGGCCTGTTGCTTCTGATGTGTGTGAGACGATGTGTAGTCTGTGTTGTGACTCTGCGGTGGAGATGTGGGGGTGTAGCTGTTGTTGGGCGGAGGTAGGAGCGCTCGGAGGGCGTGGCGCGGCTGTTAAAACGCAGACACTGACAGTCGCCTTGAACTTGAACCCCCTGAGGTCCCCTTGACCTTCGCTCCTTTCCCGTGCTCCTCTCTGCCCTCGGCGGCGGCGGCGGCCTTTGTTGAGCTGTCGGCATTAACTCTTCGCGCCCGGCCTCCCCCTCTCTTCCTTCAACACCCTCTCCTCCATCTTCCCCGGGGGCCGAGCCTCCTCCTCCTCCTCTTCTTCCTCTTCTTCTCCTCCTTCTTCTTCTTCTTCTTCTTCTTCAGTCACTTCATCCTGTGTGGCTGATTTTTTCGGGGTACACCCATCTTGTCTGTAGCAAACGCCCCAGTGGGGAATTTTGTTTTTCCCAGAATGCTAATCTGACCCGAGGGGGCTTCATTCCCACATTCTGGGATCTGGGATTTATTCTTTTGTTTTTCTGACGGGAGAAGCTCTGCTGGACTCCTGTCGTCCTGTGATAAGTGAAACTCGGTGCAACCTCTGGAGCCCGTTACAGGATTAAGACCGGGATTTATGTTCGTGGCACGACTTCAGCGACTAAAACATTCACATGATTAATTATCTTTAATAAGTCGCCTTCTAATCTCCAGAATAATGTCGGTATTGTGTTTCCGAGAACCACAGATATGTTGAAACATTACGTTTGAAATGTTAAAGTGCGACTGAAGACGACGCGTAGAAGTATTATAAGCTAACAAGAGCGTTACCGGGACGATTCTTCTATTTTTCAGCAGGTAGTTTTTGTTACATGAACCACTGAGCTGAGGAACAGATCATGTTGTTGTTCACCTGGTTCTGTTGCTCTACACACACCTGGAAACAGTCGGTTTGTTTTCACTAACACGGCCGTGAAACATGACAATTTCTTGTCAAAAACATCCGTCAGAAGAATAAAAAAAACATCAGAAAATGTCCCGTCGTCCGGTCAAAAACATCCAGACTAACAGCTGGAAAACATCCAGATGTTATCAGGTTTTGTTTGCACCAACACAGCTGGAAATTGTCCCGTCGTCTCTTTAAAGATTCCCGGATTGTCACCACTGACGTTGCTGCAAAAGGTCCAAACGCCTCATCAGAAGCTTCAGGTTACTGCGGTGGTTTCACGCTGACAGATGTTGAAACACAGTCCTGAACAGCGGTCTGTAGCTGTCACTGCACCTTCCTCTGCACCTGCACACGTGAAACTCTGCTCGATACATGAAATCTGAATCTTGTGCTGTTAAAACGGCGATAAGAGACGAATGAGACGTACTAATCGAATGTTTCCACACTTCCAGTATTTCATTCTGGCGACTGCGCCGGAGAAAACACGTCTGAACCCTCTCCGACATCCGACCTTTCCCCCCGACTGCATCAATAAACACGTACAATAACTCTGAGTGCTGTTGTGTGATTTCATTCTACAAGACTGTAAAACCACAGTTAACTCCCCGTTTGGCCCCGTTTATAGGCTCTCGCCTCCCAGCGACTCCTTTTTGTTTTTTCTTCTTTCCCAGGAGTCCTGCTGCCCCGATTGTGTCGCCCGCCATCATCATTGTTTTTATTGTTTTGTATCTTTTTGTCATTTTTTTTTTTGGAGAGATTTGTCGCCAAAATTAGGACCTGTCACCGATCAAACACTGACGCGACTTTCAGAGGAGATGCATTACAGTTTTTTTGATTTTTGTCACAACACCTCGGCGGTGGTGGATGCTCGCCGGGGAGAGGAGGAAGAAGAGGAGGAAGAGGAGGAAGAGGAGGAGGAGGAAGAGGAGGAGGAGGAGGAGGAAGAGGAGGAGGAGGAGAGGAGCCGAGTGATTTAATCTGCTAATTTTTCTCAGGTCTTTTGGCTGTTGACAGGCAAGTGTAATGGTCCTTCAAGTAATGGAATCAGCCACTCAAGCAACACATGCACACACACACACAGTCGCTCACAGACGCATGCACACACACATTCACCCCGCTGAAAGCACGCCTGTTTTGCATATGAATGACATCACCGTAAAGTTTTCTGGGGAGGTTTTTTTTTTTTGGCGGTTGGGGAGGACGGAGGCGGGAGGGAGGACGAGGTGGAGAGGAGCGCTATGAAAGGGGGAAACATTAGTCAAATCACTTCCCGCTTCAGTCACCCGCCCGGCCAAACTACTTGACATTCCACAACAGGGCTCTCGCTCTCGCATCCTCAGTGATCCGGACGTCGAACTCATCAGGCCGACCGAGCCACAAGTTTTCCTTTAACCTCCTGCGAGTGTTTCTCCTTCATTTATAGAAATACATAAGCTCAGAGAAATTGCTTCAGGGTGTGAGAGGATGTTAAGCTCAGCGTTAGCAGCAGGAGCTACATGCTAACTGTGCCGTCGACTGTCTCGCTCGTGTTTTAACTTCAGCTGAAGGTCCTCGAGCGCCGCAGACGATCCCGGTGCTCGTACGAGTCCGTTGAATAAAACGAGGGTTCTGTTAAAACGACACCTTGAAGAAGCTTTTTTCTCCAGATAGAAGTGTAATTATGCAAACACTCGCAGGAGGAAACAGCAGACTGAATCTTCTCTGGTTCAGTTTCAGCTCCGTCTCAAATATTTAATATTTTCTCTGTTTTCTGTTCATGCTGATCTGAAATCAGCGACTGTTCTCCTTCATCATCCGTCCCATCATGACAACACTGTCTGATCCTTGTGTTTAAATGACTCACCTCAACCATGTTGTCTGATTAACTGTGTTTTTACTGACTTTTAAAGTGTGCAGAGGTTCTCTGGGTGTCGTGTTCTTCAAATAAACTGAAGTGGAAGCTGAAGTATTTTGTCAGTTTTCAGTGTCTTCATCACGTTTCCTTCTTAAGAACTGATTCTGCCAAAAGATGTCGAGATGTGGAGGTTAAAACAGGGATAGATGTTCAGGGGATCAACTCCAACCTGATGCTGATGTCACCTCCTGTTCTTTCTCCATAAAGTCTAAAGAAACACAAAACATTTGCTACATTTGTTGACATCTTGGTGTTTCTCACGTCTCTGATCGCTGCTTCAACAAGCCGAGCTGGACGTGACTACATGTTGTTGAAAGCTGCAGTAAAGGAAGTTTCCTCTTTCTTAACTAAAAGTACATTATAGACCAAAGAAAGTATGAAAGTCTTGGTGTTAATTAAGCAGAATGGCACATATCAATGTTATGTTATTTAGTTACTTTAAATTATAAGAATCCATCATTTTATCACATTAAAAGTACTTTTTTGAAAATGTTTCCGAGTGTTGATTTAGTTAGTTTGTGCAAAAACAGATCAGTAAAGTTGTTTTACATGAACGTCCTCTCCTGTATTTATATATTAGCGTCCACTCAGCTGTCAGGTGCTGTATGACAGAAGCTAATCGGTTAGCTCGCTCGCTAATGCAGCAAATGAGCACAACGAGCTCGATGTCACACGAAGAGTAAAATATCAGAGTGTATTTTACCGACTTTTACGTCTGTTTGGTAGTTTAATCGTCGACGTTCAGCTCAGATTCTTTGTGTGTTCATTGATTGTCATCACACAACACAGAGCTGCACAACAAAATGAAAGTTTTCTGTTGATGCTACACAAACATCCACCGTATGTACAGTTATTTATATACACATATACACAAACACACGGGAGATGATTCTGTGGAGCGTTTCTAAGAAACATTTCAGCAGCAACGAGGCAGCGATGAGTAAAACAATCTGATATCTCCCTCTGAGCTGAAGTGGAAGAAGTGGAAGTTTTATTTAATAAGAGTATTTGGTTGAAAGGTTTTTTTACCTGCATTAAAATGTTTTTAAAAACAGACCAAATACTTTCTGCTTTTATATAAATCATAACTCGTGAAGAAAGAAACGACAGCGTTCAGATAAAAGTTGTGAGGAGAATATTTCTCTTCATTCGTCCAACTCAGCCACACCTGCAGACTTTAACTTATCCTGCAGGTGTTGTCTCACCTGCGTGGATGATTCAAAATGGAGTCGTGGTTGAAAAATCTGAAGAACTTCGCAGGTCACCGTTGCATTTTCGGTGAAACGTGGCGCTCCATCGGCGGCGTCACTGCGAGGAGGGATCGAGTATCTGGAAACCCTCGATAATGTTCAGCCAACACACACACACACACACACACACACACACACACACACACACACTCTCTTTATTCATCATTTATATTTATTATAATTGGAGCGTTTCGCAGGACGACGTACCCTTCAAAGCATCTGAAGCCATTTTGTCTTTGCTCACTGAACAGAACTGCCGGGCAGCACCGCTGGGAGGCGGCTCACAAAGGTGGACAGATCTGGACGGACGCCCACTTTTTTCTTGGCACTGACCACGATCCGAAGAACACACACACACACACACACACACACACACACACACACACACACACTCTGTCCTAGCGACCGGTTGCAAACACGTTTCCCTCCAAAATCTCACAGAATGGCCTGCGAGGGGCGCATTCCTGCATACCAATGACGATTCTGAGGAACTTGTGAAAGGAGCAGCACCAGAGCTCCTGGACCTTGGACGAGCACCAAAACCCGCCATTTCCCTCCATCGGACGCCCTCCTGCCACCGGCTCTTGTGTGGTTGTCTATCAAACCGCTGAGCTGGAAGTGCGGCCTTTTACATTTCTGTTTTCTTTTTTTTTAATTATCGAAACGGATCAAAAAAAGAAAAAAGAAAAAGCATTAATGTCACCGCGGCGCCATCTTGAAATCTGTTCCCCCCCTCGGTCTCAAGATGGGATGTAGCGAACAGCCATTTTGTGCTTTATGTCACGCGGAGGCCACGCCCTCGCGCTCCTCGCGCTCTACACCTCCGTCCTCTCGGAGGCTCAACACACCGAGCGTGATAACGACCGGAGGGTTTTCTCTCTCGGCGACCTGACAAACGCTCGAACGCGAACAGCTATAACTTAGACTTTGATCCAACATGGCTGCAAATGACAGCCTGGTTGTACGCCGTCACTCCAGCTCGCTCTAGTGTGCTTAACACTGACACTCAGTTCATTAAGGCCTATAGTGCTTGGCTAATGCAGCTTGCCTCTTGGCAGCATGACAAAAACTGTGAATCAGATTATGAGGGCCGTAACGCCGCCAAGAAACACTGAGGGCGAGGGGAGTTGTCACAGAGGAGCGGCGCTCGCTCGCTCGCTCTCTGGATGTTAACGCCGGGGACATAATGTAATTGCAGGCCGCCCTGGTTAATAAGGGCACTGTAATATTTGCATGGAGCTGCTGTTTATGTGTACTACGGCTCATTTCGACGCGCGGCGCGGCTGTAAACACGAGGAGAGCGGCTTGTAAAGGATGCAGACACCCACGGGAGGCGCGTTAAAAAACCTCTTTCACTGAATTACACCAGACTCCATAAAAGAAGGAGAATGAATGAAAAGAGCAGCGTGATCCACCTGTACTGTAAGGGGTTACATTTCATTTGTTTTACAGTGGGATTACCCCTCGTTTACATGACAATGCTAATCAATTGCGAGGGGCCCATATGTCGGTGTTGGCGCGTTCGCCATATGTGGCTGCAGACAGCAAATCACGCCGGGGGAAGTGTTCCTGCACAGCACACGACGGCCTGCAACACAATCCGGTCCGAGTGCGCGCCGCTGTGTCTTTGTTTTACTCAAATCTGGAAGAACAGCACGTTAACGGCGTGCGTGAAGCCGCGCGACGTCTCGCGAGGTCAGGGTCCTCCTCGCTCTGATGGATCGTACGTTAACGGAGGACGGAGCTCGATGCCAAACGCTGCGGAGAATAAACCCACATCCCTGATGGTGTTTTGAAAGCGGTGCCATCTCGGGGGAACCGTCATCATCTTTTCATTCCGGCTGTAACATTACGTCGGAAGTGAACTGCAGTTGATTTCTCTGCAGACGTGACAGAAACATTTAAAGAGAGCTGCCAGCTGTTTGGGTATATTTAGATTCACGTCCCGTTTTGCCTCGACAGTCGTCTGCGTCGCTCCTGCTGATGAATCCAGCTCAGCGATTTGCTCAAGGACCCTCCAGCAGCACACAACCTCCTCCAGACACATCGAATCCACAAAATCATGCACAAGAGCCATTTTTTTTTTCCATTGTTTTCAATGTAAACCTTTATTACTATTCCAACAGTTTTCCATACAGAAGGCACATGTGGTGAACACTCAGTCACAGCCGTCAGGTTGCGTAACACAAACATCGCTGCTGCTGCTTCTACAACACAATAAGCTACACGAAGGCGTCGCTGAATAGATATGTTTGATCTGCAGTTAAGGAAGAAGAAGAAGAAGAAGAAGAAGAAAAAAAGAGATTTAGCACGAGCGATTTAATTATTTTAGACCACAATTCACAGGCTTCATGCCTCTGGACTGATATCAGAAGAGTCACTCTTTTCTTTTTTTTTCTTGTGCTAAAGATTAAAAACATAATTTCAAGCTTATCCAGGCAGATAAGTAATTGTCTTGAGCACTGGGATGTGCATGATTATCAAAAGAATACATTTTCTAAATTAGGGCCGAGATAGTCTCTCCCCCTTTTGAATCAATTGCAAAAAGCACTGCATAGACATAGATTGTTTAAAGTAATATTTAAAAGATTTGCATAGATTATCAATCGTAATAAAAAAAAAATTTGCCACTTCCCGAAAATTAATATAGAATGAATTAGGCTGCGATAGTACTCGCTTTATTGCATTTGGATGTGTGTGTGTGTGTGTGTTAATGTCAAGGACAGGAAATTAAGGCAGTGTTTGAAGCCGATGTATTTGTCATGTCTCACCCAAAGATGTATCATTACAGCCGAGCAGGTGACTGCAACCGACCAAAAAACGGCTCAAAGCCTGCTGGGAAAAAAAAGGTTTTAATAGCCGCGGCGTGTGTTGTGTGTAGACGCGGCCGCGCCCCGCTACTTCCCCCCCGCTGATCAAACACACTCCTGCCATCGGGAATATTAAAAACGTGCAAATCCACATTTAACTCAGGCTGAGGTTTTTTCTCTCGTGGCTGCAAATCAAAGTCTGTTAAGGCTGAAACATCTGAACACTGCGCCGCGTTCTGTCATCTGTCACACACGCCGACTGGAATCTGTGTCGGGATATTAACGAACAGGAGGGGAGAGAGAGCGAACGTCCCTCCAGGAAACATTTCTTCTCTTCATCACGTCTGGAGGAACGACTATAAACTGGTAGCCCCAAAAAAAATAATACAAATAAAATCAGGGGTAAGAATGAAAAGAGGCCGGGTTTGAAATCAAATAAAACAGAACAAAACAAAGATAAAACAGTTGCATAGAGTATAAAGACGACAGCTCACTCCTTCGCCATTGTGTCAGCCGACACATGGAGCTGTCCAATCGCAGTGCAGTATTATTCACTGCTGCCGTGGGTCGTCACATTCTCGCGTCTTTGAGTCCTAGCAACTAAAACCAAACAGGAAATCAAACTAAACGTGGGCTACGACTCGCCACGTACGGCCTAATGTTAGTCGAAGACGCTTTAAACCGCTTCATGTCTACGATATAATGTTTTATAAACAAATGTGAGGGCTGGGAAATATATTAATATCATGATAGTGTTGTTTTAACACTCTTATTCTATTTGTTCATTGTTTTAATATTTAGTGAAAGAACTAACAGTCATCTCTACAGTTGTTGTTGCACATATGAAGAACTTATTCTGGAGATTTCTTAATGTCAGGATACGTAACGTATACAGCAGTACCGTCTAAATAGATTACAAGATCTCCCAGCCCTTTAAAATACAGAAGAAGAAAAAAAACATACATAATCGAGTGTCAAACCCTTAAAATTATGAAAACAAGAGTCACAATTCAGGAGCAGTTCTTCAACACGTGAAGCTGCTGATCTTCTGTCTGAGCGTCCGACAGTCCACCGTGATGTTGGCTCTGGTAAAACACTGACGGCGTTCACAATGAGTCCAGCTCGACTGTCGGGCGGTGTCATATATGACGCAAGTGTGGCGACGCTCCAAAGTCCTCCCAGGAATCGCCACTGAGTCACGTGCGGCGGCGTCCATGTTTAGTCCTGACTCACAGCCTCCGCAGGACGAATCCTGCCGTCAGTCCGCTGCACGCTCCGGCCGTTCTGGATCCCCCCCTCCTCCTCCCCAGCATCGACAACCTGCGAAGAGAAAAAGATGACATTAAGATACAGCGTCAACACGCAGCGGGGCCGATCATGTGAATGTCAAAACAATTATTTGAGACGGCGGAGTGTGAATGCCAATTTAGGTGAGTCAAACAAAGGCTTGTCCTCGTTGTTCTTTACACGTGAAAAATAACTTTTTCTTTTTCCTTGTGTGTCCTAAATCTGACCACGGCGAGCGCAGCTCCGCGTACCAGCTGAAGGGATTGGGGCTGAAGTTGAAAGGCCTTAGCAGGAGCCTGGTACGCTACGAGCTGCTAATACAAAGAGGAAGCATGTGACGCACCCTAAGCTAGGCTGAGTTGGACTTCAGAAGGACAATCAAACCCCCACTTCTTTCTTTTTTTTGCAGCTCAGACAAGCAACTTAAAATATTACAGTGGGTCAGCGAGTGCAGAGTGAACCGATAATGCAGCCGCGCGAGCTTAGCGGCAGAAATCAACAACCGTTGTGCTAATTAGCATCGCCTGAGCTATTAGCGGGCATCACGTTAGACCTGGCATGCAGCAGAACGCCGGTGCACTCGGCTATAGGGAGGAAGTGGGGGAGGGAGGGAGGGAGGGAGGGAGGGAGTGGCTGACAGCGGAGGGGTGGTGGTATAAAAGGCAGTTTCGGGTATTGGTGTCGCTTTGAGTTATTGGCATCATGGTCTTGTTTTGTTGAGAGGACTACAGTGAATAAGCTTGTTAATGGTAAATTTACAGCCCCAGCATGTGGCCTAATAAAACCAGGGGATAGAGGGGATGATGAGAATGATTGCGATTTTGTGTGAGTGTGTGTGTGTGTGTGTGTGATGGGGAGGAGGAGGAGGAGGAGGAGGAGGAGGAGGAGGGGGGGGTGTAGTTAGAGAAAGGGAGAGAGAAAAGTGGAAGGCGCCGGTAATTAAGAGTCTAAAAGAGTGTGAGAGAGGCGCACACCGCTCAAAGCAAACTTTGAGCCCGGATTCCTCACTTTTTATTTATGCACCCCGACTCGAACCCCCCGTCCCTCTCCACTCTCTCCCCCGCTCTTTACTCGTCTCCCCCTGCTGAATGAATAGCTATCACAGTGGCTACGGTGTCCCATCTAGCAACACCACCACCACCCCCCCCCCCCGTCCTCCAGCTCTTTCTCAACACCCCCCTCCCCTCCACTCTGAATAGGGAGCCGAATTGAGCAAACAGTCAGGCTGTCAGCTCAATAGGAGGTCTGGCCGTGAACTTGAAGTCCTTCCCAGGCCCCCAGCCTCACATTAGGGTGGGTGGGGTGGGAGACAAGAGGGAGGAGGGGATGGTGGTAATGGGGGGTTGCAGCCAGACTTTTGGGGGGCCCCTACGTGCCAGTGTCGGTGGGGGGACCCCTGCCACAGAGGTTCCCAAGGCTGGTGCTCTCGCTGGAGCAATGGGGGCAGGGTGCCCCAGCTGCCTGCTAACCCTCCCCTCCTTCTGCAGCACTCAGTCTGGGCAGGAGGGGTGCTGATGATGGGGTTAGTGCAGACGGGACAGTGTCTGCTCCCCTGCCAGAGCTCCTCTAGACCCTCACACACACACATGAACACACACGAACACACACGAACACACACAGATCCAGACACAAGCTGCCGGCCGTGCCCACCCCCTCACCTCGACCAGCTCCCAGCCCTCCCAGGCTTCTCATCATCTCATTAGCCAACGCCAGCCACTCCACTGTCTACTGTTTGCATTGTTTTGGGCTCTGCATAATTTACACAGTAAATTGAGAACAGCCCCGGCCCCCTTCGCTCAATCTACCACCTGTTTACAGAGGCCTGGCCGTGATTAGTGCGCTTTGGGTTTGACACAGTTACCGCAGCACTTCTCGGGGAAAGCCAAGCGACGCCTCCGCTTCTTTTAAAGACCGCATCGTCAAACATGCAAATGAAGCTGAAAGCTTAGCATGACCTAATTTAAGAGCCGGTATCACCGATCAGGTTTTGGAGATCAGTGTTGAGCGTGAAGGTGAAAGTTTGAGGTGAAACTTCTTTAAAGATTTGGATGTTTTTAATGGCGAGATGTTCTCCAGTGTTCAGCAACAGTCTCCCACCTTCTCCCTGCAGGGGGGAGTCAGCAGTCTCCCTGTTAGCACCCTACTGTAAGTTAGCATTAGCTTTGTCTCTCTGACCTCCACACCGCAGACACAAACAAAAGGAGGTCTCTCTGTTGCGAGGACAATGGCGCGTATTGTTTACCGCCTGCCTTACTTAATCAAGCCCAGCCGATGCTAATTGGTGTTTTAGTTTAAGCGGTTTTCAAAGTTGGGAGCTCCCCGCTCGGAATAATGCTGCACCATAACGAGCTCGCTCAGGGAGAACAATACTCGACTTGTCTGAGCACCGACTGCCCTCCAACACCGGCCACTCGCACAAAGAGAGGCTTTCCAGAGCTGAGACGCTTTATCGAGGTCTCGCTTTCTCACTTCTTCACCATCTCCTCTCTATTATTTCTCTCTCGCTCTCTTTCTCCATCCGTCCGTCTCTCGGCTGCTTTGTGTTGGTGTTTTGTTATCTGCTGCAGTGTCTCTGTATGAGAATGTGAATAGCGGTTCATTGATATCATCGCTCGCCACTCGACAGATGTGCCCACCTTGACATTTCTCCTGAACTCATTTAAGGCGTTGAAGAAAACTAGAGATTTTTTTTTAAGAATATCTTAAATAAAAGTGATCTTAAAAAGCATTATTCAAAAGGCACTTTATGTCTGTGAGCACGTCCTCGGGGTGCTCGGCTGCGTGGAGTTCTGGAATTGTGCCTTTCTGGACAATACAGAGGCAATCGGCTCGCATCGTATCTCCAAAATGGCAGCCGCCGCCATGTCGGGGCACGCATGTGAGGATGGCACGAGAATTCCCAAACGGGGAAAGAAAACATGGCGCTTCAGAGGACAGATGCCCACTGAAAGCCTCCTGAGAGAGGCATTGAGAGCAGAGTGATTTAATGTGAACACACATACAAAACACGCTCCGCCCACATCGACTCACCCACCTCCCCCCCTCCACCCATCGGTGCATCTTGTGAGTCGTGCAATTAACAAAAATATCCGAGGTGATTAAAAAAGCGGAGGCTATCGCCCGCTGGAGAGGAGGAGCGAGGGGGCGCGGGGAGGTGGAGGAGGAAGAGGAGAGGATGGAGGGGTCGGGGATGGCGCCGGTGGAAGGATGCAGCGATGGCGGGCGCAGTGGGTTTGGTGTTTTTACCTGCACTGACTGGTCTTCCCACTTCCATTTCATGCCAGCGTTACTCTAAGATGGTGGCGCGGGCTGCGTCTCGCTGTACAGGAAAAAGGGGCAGTCGGCTGAGGATGGAACGGAGGAGGAAGGGAGGAGGAGGAGGAGGAGGAGGAGGAGGAGGGAAGAGGCGATGCAGAGGAGGGCGAGGAGAGAGGGAGGGCAGAATCAACAGCAACCCCTCCTCCTCCTCCCTCTTCTTCTTCCTTCCCTGTTTTTCAGCCTCCCTTTGCCAGCTCTCCTTCAGCGGCGTGGCGCTGCTGCTGGTCGCCTGCACACAAGACGAGACGGGAAATCAGAGAATTTTAAGAATGTGATTTATCCATCAAAACGCACATGTGTGGAGCGACGGCTGCAGAGGAAACACAAGCCACGCCACACACATGACTGCATGTACACACACACGCACACACACACACACACACACACACACACCTTTTCATGTCTGTTCTCATGGTACAGTCTGCCCCTGAGCATGCAAATGACTTTCATTATGCAAATGCATGCAAATCAGATCCAACCATCTGAGAATCAAGGGTGGGAAAGAAGAAGGAAAAAAAAAAAAAAAAAAACTCGACACAGAGATTGAATGAAAGAATGAAAGAGAAAAAGGGGGACAAGAGAAAAAATCCTTTTGAGTGGCAGGAGGCGGTAAGTTAGGTAAATGCTCTGTGGAAAAAACAACAGTCGCCCCAATTGGACAAACACGATTACCTTCTTTTATTGTCGCCGCGACTTAATTTCTTTAAATGTAATTTGCTGCATCCCTCGTCAGTTTTAGAGAACACCAGGTGTTTCTTTTTTCTTTTTTTTTTTTCCACGTTTTGATGTTGAATCCTTTTGTAGCGAACGCTCTGCTTAATGTAAACACCGCGTGAGTTAGATTCAAGGACACCGATGATGCTCTGCGTTCCCGTCACCACGTACTTTGCATCTGGACAGCTGCAGTTAAGCATTAGCGGAAATAATGCGGCATTTTTTTTTTTTTCCAAGCGTCGGTACGACTGTAGAACAGCTGGTCGGCACTGTTGACATCCACCGGTTAAGCTAACTTGTATTTAGCTCTGGTGAATCCGGCTGTAGCGTCTCTGTTAGCCTCCACAGCTCAGCTCAGCTCAGCATTCTCATTATAGCACGCTCTGTGTTTGTGCGTGCATCGGTGCAAAAAATAATAAGCAGGACAGCTTAAAGCAAGTCATTAGGTGGCTAAATGCTATTAGTACGACCACTGTGGATATCAGATGAAAGGCGATTTTTTTTTTAATTGCTTGAAATCAGCGTTTGTCTTCGCTAAAATCCTTCCCCTTAATTACTCACACCTGCCCGAGCAAAAACCTGCGAGTCTCAAACCTTAAAAAAAAAAAAAACCAGCACAATGTAGCCGGCCTGCTAAGTTCAATATTCAGCAGGTGGAGTCTATATCTCTCAGGTTTAGCTGCCCAGTTCGTGAACCCCCGCTATTCAAAGAAATCAACAAAGAAAGCTGACTAATCGGCGAACAGAGCGCGCTGTCTGATTTTGCTAATACTCTGAGCTCCGGCAGAAAGGATCCTCCATTAGCCGGCAGAGGAGGGAGCCAGCTTTTGTCTCCGGGTGTCAGTAGGGGAAGGCAGCGACTGAAATTGGAATAAGGTGGTAAAAACAGGGGTGACTTGGAGTGTGAGAGAGTTGTGGTGGGTGAGCAGGGAGGGGAAGGACGACAGGGGTGGGGTACCGCTGAATGGTGGCAAACCTCTCCTAATTGGCACTTGACATTTTTTTGCCATTGGCACTGGAGTGGGCCAGCTTTCAAGCCCTCTCTGGGTCCTTGTTGGAAAAGTGCCTTATGCAAATATGGCGAATGGGCTCTATTGTGAAGCCTCTGATATTAACAGCTCACGCAACAATGAAATTGTGTGCTTACTCTGGACTCGTAGGTGTGTGAGAGAGAGCGAGACAATGGCAGCGGGAGCAGCTTCAGTCTGAACAGACCCTCCATCGGATGCTTTGCCAAGTCATTTCACCAGAATGGGCTTTTTTTTTTCTTTTTTTTCTTTTTTTCTGAGGGCCGAGGCTCTCGGTAAAAGCTTTATTAACGACTGAAACAAACAAATGCATGCACTGTTTTGCTCCGGCTCTCAGAGCGTCTCTGTTTATGCTGCTGCTGAATGGCTTCGATTTATTGGTGGCTGAAAATACTGAAGGTGTGGGTAGAAAAGGCTTCGCTCATTCTCTTTGAAAGATATTTCCCCTCTTAAAACATCACTGTCTCAGCTCTAAATGTGAAAATGTATTCATGCATCAGCGCTGCGCCGCACTCCCTCTGATATTTCTTTCTTCCTCTGTGTGCCCGCATTGTTTACCCTTAACTCGCTCCCCTGGGTGAGCACAGCTCCAGATCTAAAGATATCTGCAAGAATCCCTTTGGAGGAAACTTGGCAAATCAGTGAAGAAATGTTGCAAAACTGAGCTACATTTTTCAAACGCCGGGAAAATGATAAGAGGGCAGCGCTCGACAGCTCGGCCAAACACACTCGACTGGGAAACTTCTAAGCTGACGAGGGTCTGAAGCATTCTTGTCGTCTGAGAAACACGCACAAAGCAAATTTTCATCTTTATCTCCACTCAACTCAAAACCAGCACAAAGGCAAACAGAGCGACGGGTCAGACGTCAGCAGTCAGCCCCCCGTGTGGTCCGAGCGCAGTCAGAGTACACCTGTTACTGCTAAGTTGCCAAACTTAATCTCCTTTGTCTGGGGGAGGCCCACCGACTTCTGCAACTGCCTTAAGATACATTCATTTCTGTGCGAGCACATTGGCGGGGGGGTCGGCCGGAGGGAATGCCGATGTTGTAGAAAATAACAGAGTCTGGCCTTCTGCTCCGGCCCAACAGCGAAGCCATTTTCCAAACCCTGTTGGTGTGTTCCGTCGAGAGAAAGAGGGGCAGAGAAAAGGGGGCAAGAATCACTGGGTCTTATTCAGAAAACTGTCTGGCTGCTCGGACCCGGCGGGGGTGAAAGGGAGGCAAAGGGGCGCATTGTCCCTCAGTGACAAGTGGACTAGCTCTATTGACTGTAAAGTCTACTGGTGGGGGGGCAAGTAGGACCCCACCACAATGGCTGTTTTTCTATTTGACACTTGGAGTCTAAATCTGCTTGCCTAGTGCATGAAAGCTAAGACAAACCCACCACCCTCCTCCTCCACCTCCTGCACCCGTTCTCTCTGCGCTCTCTTTCTATTTCAGACACCGCCATGGGACACGGGAGCAGAGAGGGAGCAAAGGCCCTACGGTGATTTTTTAAGGAACTCTCCCGTCTCTGTGCCATTTTCAGGCTGGCAGAAGCGAAGACGCTCTGCAGTCTCGGGGTCCCCAGTGTGAAGCGTTAGCGATATAACTGTGCCACACACAGAGCCAAGCACAAAGCATTTGCACCATGACATGCGTCTCCCCGGGCACTGCTTAGGGTATAAACACAATCTGTCCAAGACTTTCGGTTCCCATTTAGCCCGAACACTGTTACTGACACAAAAAGGAAGCAAAAAGGAGGCGACGCATCCTCACGCTGCTCCAAATCTCGCCTCTTAAATGTTAGAAACTGTGTACCCTGCACATGCAACGTCGTTAATCTACGGCGCACAACAACAGATGGAAACCACGGCACGCTCGGGACGTCTACACTGTGATGTAGCAGGACAGCACGGAGGGAACCAGGTAGTACTTTGCCATCAGAGGAGGTGACATCTCCGGCTGTCACTTCACGTCAAGGCCCTCGTTCCTCTCTCTTGCTAGCTGAGCCCAGAGCTCAAATGTCACACTCAGCACCTGCAATGCAGCAGGCAGGCAGGCAGGCAGGCAGGCACAACTGCAGGGCTTGAAGAGATTGACATTGTGAGGTGAGGTTGCCACACAAGCTTTTTTCCTTTTAGGAATTTAACCTCGGCCTCGCACGACTGTTTGGAGTTTGTGCCGTGTCAGGCTGAATATATCCAAACTCGAGGGCGACGTTTCAGCGGAGCCGTGTTGAGGCAGCAGAGCGCCATGTGGAATATGTATTACAGCAGGAGTTTGTTAGCCCGGTAGCCTCCAAAGCCGTGAGACCTTGGGAACAATCCTTTGCGGCCTCTCTCAGCGGGAGTGACCCTCTAGCTTTGATGGGCAGAAAAAGAAATCACACCTTCAATCAGCCATCAGAGGCCTTGTGGTTGAAGATCTGATTGACCAATTACTCCTCACCATGAGCCTGGCCAAAGAACCTTCAGGCCCAGATTGTTCTCCTGGATCTCGTCACTGGGGGCACTTTCTGCTTGATTGCCCCTGGACCACTCCCCCCTTCTGAGCCCTGCACGCACACACAGCAGCATTCAGCGAGATCCCATCAGGCCTTTCCACATGGTAGCACCTCATGCAATGGAGGCTTTGCCACGGCCCATTCACAACCAAGCCAACTGTCACGTCAAATCAAACAAACGGCCAGGACCCCAAATCAAACATCTTTTCATGCAAAAGGGGAGAAAGGAGTAGGTGGGAAGGAGGGGAGAAAAAAAAAAAAATCAACAACGGCTAACTTAACAAAATTGGCCTCAAACAAATTCTCGTCTGTTCTGTTCGGCGCCGGCGGGGAGTTGGCAGTCCGGATTAACTCGGAGGGAGCATTCTTAACCCGCACAATCGCATCCAAGTCAGAACATATGTATAATTCATAGCACCGTATGCAGCTCCTATGACAGAGAAAAAGGCCCACATTCTTTTCTTATTGCGTGTTCCTCTTGATGCCAAAAGATTCAGGCGGGCAAAGCCGAAGCTCGCGGAGCCGAGTGTGAATGGAGCATTGACCGAACCCGGCTAGCGGACTGATTAGCTAACAGCGACTTGTTAAACGACTTGTCAAAGTCCAGCAGCTTTTGGTGAATCAGTGCGGGTCTTTTTCAGCGAGCCCCGTCACTCCCGGGCCATGTGATACTATGGCTAAGCCCCTGCATGCAGCCCCACACACAAGGATCATGGGGCTTATTAGATTAAAAGTGATCCTGTTGCACCAACCGTACTGCTATGGATCACCGCCACTGGCTGCAGGGAGCTGTGGGGGAATATGTACGGCCGATGTCCCAATTACGTCTACACGCCTACCAAAAGGTGTTCTGTACTCCTAAAATGCTGATGAACATAAAGACAGAACCTCACAGTACAGTTTGGTTTATCTCACACGTAAAACCATCCACCCTACCTTCTGCTGCATCTCCTTCTTTTTTTTTTTTAAAGTCGTCCATTTTTCTTCTGTTCTTGTCTTGTTGCACTTCTTGCGGTAGACTTTGTCTTTTTTTCTCTCGGAGCGTTTGGGGTCTTGATGCCTTTTCAGGAGCGTAATGGGATTCTTGTTACTTTCGGTTATCTAGCTTTATGAAGAATGTACATCACTCATACAGCTAGATAACCAAAGATAACAACCAACCCCTAAGGCTACCCATCCTCTCAAGCCGCAGGCGAAGCAACATGGGCCGAGCGCTGACCTACAAGCAGAAGGAGAAAGTTGTTAATAAAAAGCAAACATTGTTACGTGTGTCCATCTCTTTGATTTCACATGATTGAAATGATTACAGACTGACTTATTAAGGGATAAATGTGAGAAATTAGTTTGGAAATCCCCCCAAAAAAGATCCGACGACCAACTCCGAACAAAGACGACGTTACTCTTCTGGCTTGGGGCCTTTTTTTTTTCCTCGCTCAACCTACAGCGGCCCTTAAATGCCTGACCCTTCATTTTGTGACGTCACCAAGTGGCCCCCCTCACCCCGCCTCGAAAAACCGCCTCGACCAATCAGAAGCCTCCCTTTGTGAACAGACAGCTTTGATTGGCCTGCGAGTAATGCCTCCATATCAAAAAACTACCCAAAGTCAAACAATCAGTGAGAGGCACCCATTAAAAAAAAGAAAAAATGTACACAAGTTGTCCAACCAGTCCAAACCGGCTACAGCGCCAACCTTCCCTCCTCCGGCCCAGCGCCCATCCCTATGGCGCATCCGCCGTACCCGCTGACTGGCTCCATAGGAGGGTGATGGCTTCAAACGCCACCCCCCACCACGGCCCAAATGCATTTTTAAATTAAAAGATCCTGGCTGTTTGACTACAAAAGGAACTGGTTTGTCTTCATTTACATTATCTGATGCCCAAGCAAGGCGGCCGGCGCTCAAGGTTGGAGTCAAAGCGAAGATAGAGGTTTTACATACGCTACGTAAAGAATAAAAATACACTAACAGCGATGTAGAAAACGAAATCCACCCACTCGGATTGAACGGAACATGTGTAGAAGACACATCCTCTCACAGCCAAACACTGTGTGTCCACAGAATCAGGCACAAATAAAACCGAACACACTCGAAACGCTTTCACATTAACGAGTAGAGACAATGCTGCAGCTCACACACACACACACACACACTCCTCTCACATGCCGAGGTGGCACATGGCACAAGGCCCCTTCTAATTAAAGCTGCTCTGTGTGCCCAGATCCCCGTTGTGGCAGGCTCCTCCCCCCACCAACGCCACCGCCAAGTAAAGCTCTCCTGACTGAAAGCAGAGAGAGAGAGAGAGAGATGGAGAGATACTGAGAGAGAGAGAGAGAGAGTGACAGAGGAGGGCGAGGCACAGAATATTCTCGGCCTCCATCACACACACACAAACCCAAACCTGAACACACACTACACGACCTGACTGGCAACATGCGGCTGTTAGCAGTGTCGGCTACGTCCCTGCTAGCAAAGAAAACAACAACAAAAATAAACCCACTTGCATTGTTTTGTTCTCCCAGCAGGTTACAACAATCAGCTGTTTTTTTTTCTTCTTCTACTGTCCAAATCTGTGTCAGGTAAACAAATAAATAAATAAATAAATAAACAGACAAGAAAAAGGTGTTCTGTTGCCGTTCAGAAGTCTGTCAGCGGAACACGGAGATCTTCGTCAAGGTGCTTTGTTTCAGTCCACAAGGACAAAGCGAGGCCCTTTAAGAGCTGAAACATGCCTCAGCTCACACACACACACACACACACACACACACACACACACACACACACACAGCTGTATCCATAAATGTAGGAAATATAAACATCTTAACTTCTCAGCTCAGTCAGATGTAGAAGTAAGTTTACATTATTCTTTTTTTTGCAAAAGACAAAATATTATTATCATTTATTATTAATAATAATATAATTATTTATTTATTTTATTAACTATTTTTAACGTCACATTTTACAGTGTTTAGCTGCTATAATGAGCTGCAACACTTCAAGAAATTATTGAAATTTAATAAAAAAAAAATTTATTGGAAGAAAAAGAAGAATCTTCATCACTTTGGTGTTTGAACTAATCAGTAATGCATCAGATATTATTTCGCAGGAGAACAATGAGACAATATTCAGTTACATTTCTGAACAGCTGCAGAGATGCTGTGAGCTTCATGACGCGTTTGTTACATCAGATTGTATTTTTCTAGCTGGATAAAGAGAAAGATAATTAGATATTATTTACGCATTAACATTAATAGTCTCTTCATTAACACTGGCTCGTGCTCGTGACTCTGCTGCTCTTATATCATTCCAATAAATTGATATAAATTCAATATTTGTCTTCCGGGTTTTAATCTTTCATGACGCGTTTCACTCGAGGAAACAGTTTCTGTTGAGGGAAACTTTGTCTCACACTTCTGTCTGCTGATAAAATACATTTTGAAACACACCTCAGCTTCTTTCTCTCCACCGTTTAAACAAACCTCATCAGGCTGTGCCATTGGCCGAGGCGGGCATGACGTCAACAAATCCGGCGCTTCTAATTGGAAATAATTTATGCGGAGGTGCCGCGCTGATGAGCGAGAAATTGATTCGTATTATAAATCTCACTGGTTCATCATCTGATTAAAGAAACCACGTGGTGAAATCGTTTTCACGTTGCGCCATTTTAAGAAGACTGAGGTGGAAGTTCTCAGATCAAATGCTGAATTTTTTAAGGCAACAAAGGAAATTACGCACGACTTTTACGCACGACAGAAAGTACTTTTACGCACAGGACGAGGCGATATTTTAAAAGCGGATACGCGTGATTCTGAAAATACCAGAATGAAAGTGACACACCGAGGTGACAGTGTAGGCCTGCTGACACACACACTGAAAATTAGGATTTGTAGAAAACCCCTTTAAATAACTTTCCAACGCGTCCTGGCTGTGATGGAGCTGCAGCAGCTGAACATCCTCATATTGTCTGAATTTTAGAAAATAATGTCGTATTTTTTCTGCATCTGTGGCTGTTTTTATCATGTTTAAATATTAAAAATTTTAGAAACAATAATCTCAAATATAATAAACACCTAAAAACTACATGTGTGTATATATGTAAGTTCACAGTGTGTCTCTGAGTGCAGACAATCGTGAATCCTGCTGTTGTTATTCCTCGGAATATAAAATGTGTTTATTCCCTTAAAGTATCCCAATTATCCAGCCTGACTACGGAAGCCTGTGTGTGATGTGACAGTGAGCGCTGGTCGCCAGTGTTACCTACAGTAAGCCACGTGTTGTGAGGCCGCTGAATGTCTCTCCAGGGATCCCTGGAAAAAAGAGACGATCGTTTTATTCTTCGGATGGACTCCACAGCGCAGGAGGAGCCGAATCACCCCATTTTACACTCTGCAGCCTCCGAACAGACAGTGAGGACAATCAGCAAACTGCGCGCTGCTGCCATAAAGAAACAGGTTTTCTTTTATTGTTTGTTTTAAAGAGGAGACGGAGGTGATGGGCGTGAGGAGGCGCAGAGTCCAGCCGCGTGTGACGCTCCTGCTGGTGTCATGAAGCAAAACGTGTCGTGTGTGTTTGAACGTGAAGGAATCAGAAACTGACGCAGAGTTATTGCTCTAAAATACTCTGCAGTGACACACACACACACACACCTAAGTGTATGTGTGTGTGTGTGTGTGTGGTGCAACTACTCCAATAAATTCTAGATTAATTTAATAAATAAAAAACAGGATCATTAAACCTTAAATTTTAAAAAAAATCAGCTCAACATGATTTTTTTTCTAAACGCTCCTCCAGATTTACGCACTGACCCCTGCGCGCGCACACACACGCACACGCACACATTAATACTCTAATGTTCATCATGTGAAACGTTGCATAATCCCACATCTTTTTCTTTCTGTATTAATTTCTCCTCAGCCTCAGTTTTCTCTCTCTCTTCCTCCCGGTGGGTCGCACACGTGTTCTCGGCTCAGGCCGGCTCGTAACTCGGAGGCACACACGTGTTGGACTGAGATATTTGGCCTTGTGATCCCCCCTCCTTTTCATCCTGCCAGCTATGGGTGTGAACGCCACCACTTTGTCTTATTACGCATGCATTGCAGGCCTGCTCTGCTGGTAATCCTCATATCTGAGCCCACATGGCCACACAGAGTCCAACGAGGGGCTTAATTTGAGAGAGAGAGAGAGAGAGAAAAGAGAGTGAAAGGAAAAGGTTCCCTCTGTTTGTTCCCCCGGACTCTGATCGAGTCGGACGGGCTTTTTTTTTTTCTTTTTCGGTGCCATATGTCGCCTGACTCTGCCTCCACAGCGAGCAGCGGCGGAGGAGCGACCCTGCTGAGTGCCTGGAGGTGTGTGACAGGGCTGGAAGCGCCTTTTTGGCCTTTGTGGCTCGCTGTGAATGGCGCATATGAAGCCTTGTACACAATGCGTCACTGAGGATGTGGAACAGAGGAGTTCTGCTTCAGAGCGGCCAGAGAGAAAAAACCTCAAAGTCTCATTACAAGTTGATGCGTCTGATCATCATCTGAGCAGAGAGTGCAGGTTTGTTCCTGCACGTCCAACTGTGACCTCCATCACACACACACACACACACGCACACGCACACACACTCCATGTGACACATTCATTACCTGAGGGTGATTTCTATCTTTAAAGGCTTTGATGCAGTTTGAAAATTAGAACATTTAAACGTAAAAAAAAGACACAAAACGTGCAGGTTGTGTTGCGTCTCACACACAAACATACATCAGACTGAGAGCTGAAGACCTGCTGCTCGAACACCCATCACCCATATTCACTGCTGCTGCTGCCGCCACATCCAGACTACACACACACACACACACACACACACACACACATGCATCCTGCTCCGTTGGCGACGGATGCAAACGCGTTTTTTTTCCTCCGATTCTTTTTTAAAACCCCGACACTCCGCAGCTGCCTCCGCCTCTGTGGAGGAACACAGATCGTACTTGTATACTCACGCCGTCGTCTGCGTGTCGCCGCCGCCGTGTCCGCTTCTCTCCGCCGCCGTGAAGAAGCGAGCAGCTGGGCAGATGGAGACCAACTGAGCTGCCGGAGGCTGGACCGCTCAGTCTTCATGGCTGCGGCTGGCCGTGACGTCTCCGTGGCTCCATCCATTCAGCGTCCCTCGGACGGGTTTTCCCCCTGTTTTATTATCATCCCCATTATTTCCCGCGGAGGTGGATCTCGCCTCCTTCCCCCCCTCTCCTCTCCTCCACCTCCTCCTCCTCCTCCTCCTCCTCCTGCCCGAGCCGTCCCTCGCGCTCGCCATTCCTCGCTTCAGATGCGATATGAACTTAAAACATGCCTGCTCTAAAAACATATACCGCCACGAAGGCCCTCCCCTTTATGACACGATGCAGGTCTGCTCTTTTTTTTTTTTTTTTTTTTTTTTTTTGTCTCCACCCTCTGAAATATGAAGCAGGACGCTGCTGCTGGTGGAGACGCGACGCGCAGGATGGAGCCTCAAGTTCTGCTGCTGGAAACTCTCATCTGAATTCACGTTGTTCATGTTTGAGACAAAGAGAATTATGAGAAACATTAACACACACACACACACACGCTCACACTGACACACAGCTTCACGTCTGATGGTCAGATTCATCATTAACTCAACATAATTACGCATAAATTGGCGCCTCCACGCACGCAGCGTCCTCTCCTGCAGCTCCATCACTCATCAAGAGTCGTTTTTGAGCCTCGTTGTTTCTTTTTTTTTTGGCCCATGTGGGATTATAAAAAAAAGTTTCGTGTAATCTTGTCTGGCTACTAGTATTCGTTTGACACAAAGCCCCCGGCGGAGACTGCGGCCTCCGCTCATGCGCCTGGATCAAGTGCGCACATCCACTATTCTCATTGTGCGCGTCTTTGATACAGAGGAGTCCAGGAATGTGACCGGGGGGGGGGTGAAGACCGTGCAAATCAGCTTTTACTGTCACCGCCGAGCCCAGAGCCCGCAGACAAGAGCCAAGAAAGGGGGTCTGGGTCACTTGATTATCATAATAATCAGATCGCGGGGATAAAAATCTCCTTTGAATAAATTACGGCTTCAATAGGAGGCGCGACTGCCAAAGAGACAACTTTGTCAGCCCCCGGTTTGTTGTCGGGGGGTTCTCTCTGCCTCCCAGTGTCCCGGGCTCTCCTTTTTTTTTTTCTTTCTCTCCAGATTTTGGACGCTTTCCTGGAGATCAGACTCTAAATACGGCTACTGTTTCTCTCCTCCCCTCCTCCGCGCCCGCGCCGATGCCTGGTTACCGAGTCCGGGCGGGCAGGCAGGCGGGCCGGCCTCGAGCTGCTCTTGGGAAAGCGGGAGTGGTTGGTTGGTGGCTAATGGGCTAAGGACCGGGCACAATAGGCTGGGTGCACCATCCAGCCTCCCTCCTCCTCCTCCTCACCCCTCTCACCTCTCCTCCTCCTCCCCCTCCTCCCCCCATCATCCCTCTCTCTTATCCCGTCGGCTGCATGGGAACCCGGGCACCGAGGTGGACCAGGGGGCGCTCAGCATTGTGGTGCCACATCCCAAGTTCATTAGCACCCATCAGGCCATTTCTGCAGGGCTTGGCGGTTACACCCCCACCCCCACCTCCTCCTCCTCCTCCTCCTGCTCCATCCAGTTCCCTCTGCTCAGGCCTGAGGTTTTTTTCCAGATCAAATCCAAATCCAGCTCATATGTTTGAACGTTATGTGAACAATGTTCTGGGGTTTGTGACGCAGGATCTAATGAGCTGCTTCAGGAGATTACAGGCTGAGAATGAACTTGAATCGTGAATAAAACTGTGACTACAACTTCAGCTTCATCACGACGAAGACTAAACAACAAGATGACTTAAAGTTCAGCTGCATCTCCTCCAGAATCAAACTGAAGTCGCTGCTTTAAAGTGAAAGTTCTGGATTTATTTGAACATTTTGTGCTTCGGTGTTCAAAATAAAACTGTAGATTTTCTCCTCTTTTTGATTTCACCTCCTGCTGATAGTTTAACCTGTAAACATGTGTCACGTTCTGCAGATATCTCGCAGAAGTGTTGAGGAACAAACTGGAAATACTCTAATAAAGTGTCTTAAACGACTAAACTGCATCACAGAGAAAACACAGCAGAGGACGTGTTTTCCTTTCAAAGCCTCTGACTTTAACTGAGCCACATAAATGGATCAATAACTGATCAGCATCTCCTGTGACGATCAGTTCAGAGTTCAGACATCCAGCAGACTGTTGGTCACTTTGTGGATTTTCCACCAGTTTGTGACGTTTAACAGACCAAACAGTTAATCAGGAATATAACTGATATATTGATACTTTATAAGAAAATCACTGTCTGATTAATCAACATGGAAATGATGATGTTGTTGCAGCTGAAAGAGGAGAAACATCTCCAGGTGTTCAGTGTTACCTCATCTCTCTGTATGTGTTGGTTTTTATTTACTGACGTCAGAAAATCTTTGACAAACACACAGGAAGGTTTTTTTTTTTTTTAAAGGAGCAGTCTGTAGTTCTGGTGAAGAAAGATGGCCGACACAAACTTAAATAATCAAACTCTCTGTGAAACTGACATTAAAGGGGTTTTACAGTGTTTATATGTGGCGGACCCTGCCATCTTTTCAAGCTTCGCACAGTATTCTGGGACGTTATTCTCCTCTGAGAGCAGCTCGTTCATTCACTGATGGAGAAAATACAAATTTCTGAGTTTGTAAATATTGAATTTCATCTCCAAAACTACGTGACGCTCCTTGTAAAGGATTTTCTTTAGTCTTTGTGAAATTAATACATACAAAGAACTGGTTTACTAAATGAAACAACTCATTCATTACATGTTGTGTGCTGTCATCATGTATCTGGATGATAACGTGTCCAGACGGCACTCGGCTGATCAACATGTGAGTCAGCGTGTGACGACGTGTACGAGCAGCAGATTAAAATAGTAGATTTGTTTCCCCGGACACGAATCCTTCAGATTTAAACCTCACCAGTGTTTCACAAACTCTTTCTTATTAACACACACGTGAAATCAGGAAGTTTCCCTTCACCAAAGAGAATCTTATAGATTGTAGAGTTATAGAACCCAACACAGCTCAGACATGTTTCACTCAGTCAGCAGCCGAGACCAACAAACAACCGAAGATACTGAACGTTAAATCTCCCACGAACGCTCGACAGGCCGCCACGTCTCAGTCATTAAACACACGGTTTGTCGTTTCTGCCACCAGGACTCTCAAACAGAACAGAACAAAAGGTGCGAGTAGCGTGGCATCATGGGAGTTGTTGTCTTCGTTGTTAAACAACAAACAATGTGGATGAAACTGTGTCTGAGGAGTGTCTGGGACTGAAGTTCAAATGTTTGTTTTGGAGGTTTAGTAACGTTCAGTCTCGTTCTGCGACTGGCAGGTGTTCACGTTATTTTGGCCACACGAGATATTTTAAAGGTGAAAATCTCAGATGATAAAAAAAACTCAAAGACGTTTCTAATATTCATATTGAAGCGGTTTGTATTTATGTTGACGTCCCTGATGTGGACAAACACGAAGAATAACTTGGATTTAGACGTCCTGTCGGTCAGATCTCGGGCCTCGACCTCGTGGTTCTCTCTGGGGTTCTGGATGGTTCTGTTCTGTTCTGTTGGATCTCAGATTGTGTCTCTCAGCCAGCAGCAGTGAAACAACAATCAGCACGACAGCGTCAGCGAGCTCTGCAAACTAAGATGTATCCTTCATTTTACCCCACCATCACCGTCTCCCCGTCTGACTCTTTGTTCTGTCATCTCACTGAGGTTGGTGTCGGTCAGAGGTCCGAGGCACCGACCCGGGTTCTGAAACCAGAAGAGTCAGCGTGCTAGTCGAGGCTGAACATCATCCCTCCCCCCGTTAGAAACTGATCCGTTACCAAATTAACAACTGATACCAGCATCATCAGTACAGACGTCTACACACTGATCCAACTCCACATCATGTGTGTCTGAGAAACAGAACCCTGGTACTGCCCGGCAGCATCCGGTCCACACCAGCAAGAGACCACGACACAACACCCACACAGCGCCAGTCGTGTTCATCGAATCAGTCGATGCACAAAGTTTCATCGTGATCGTCTCTAAATCACATCCAGTCGACCCACAAACCCCCAGTTAGTGGACCTCGGGTCCAAACTGAGCAGAACCGCTCAGTGACCAGCATGTAAAACACTTCCATGAATGAAAACCAGGGGCCAAAAAAAAACAAAAGAAAGACTTGTGCAGCCGAGCCGAGCCGAGCCGAGCAGCAGAGAGGAGGAAACGTTTCAGAGCTGTTTGTCTGCTGCTCTGTTCTTTTCTCTGAGGTGTCGTTCTGATCCGACGTCTGAGGACAAACTGTACCAGAAGCCACGACCCGGTTCTACAACACGTGTCAGTTAAAGATGATGTGAACGTTATCTGTGGTTTGTGACAGGAGCAGGTTTTATGTCACACTCAGCCGTCCAGCTCGTCACATCTCGACACCATCTGACGCAAAAACACAGCGAGGGATCTGAGACGACTCCTCCTGCTGTGACCGAGCGGTTCTGCTGGTTCTGCTCAGGATTCTGAACCCTGAAGACACGATTCTGCTGGACTCTTCTGTTCTTTGTGAATCTAATCTGTGATGAAACAACCAAACAGATTCTTCTGACAGGAGTCTCTGAGATTATGCAACATGAAAACAAGACGAAATAAATCATGCTGGTTTTATTCTGATAGATGTTGTGATTTCAGTTTGGTTCTGGAGTGGTTCTGATTCTGATTCTTCTTTTTCACTGACAAACACTCTTGAAATCATGATTATGTGACGTTTGTTGGCGTCTGTAGCAAATGTTTCCTCACATTTGTCTTCATTTCATCCTGTTCGGTCACATTTTTCACCTTTTCACCAAAAAATAAAAGCGTCTGCGATTTTGGAACTCGTTCTCGTTCTCATCCTGCGATTTTGGTTATATTTCTATTAATTATGCAGCTTTAAATAACAATACCTGTGAACAAACGCTCTTCATGAGGAAACATTTAGCTCCTGTTTAATTCACAGTGAGTGTGTTTCTGCAACATTTTCTATTCGCTGTGACGACATCGACAGGAGAACCTGCAGGAGAGGGAACGCCTCGTTAACATCTAAGTGATTAACGAACCACCAAACAAAGAGATAAAACAAAAACACACACATCTTTTTAACAATGGCTCTTATTTTGAAACATTCAGGTTTAAAAACACTCTAAATGCATTTTCTTTTTTAGATTTTGGTGTTTCGTTTTTTTGGCTTTTTGGACAAATCTCTCTACCTGTTGTGCAGCTGATGCAGGTGAGCAGCTCCACCACCTCCACCAGCTCCACCAGCTCTCTGCTGCTGCATCGGCTCCCAGTGTCACATCTCCCAGTATCCCCAGTACACACACACACACACACACACACACACACACACACCAGTGTCCCAGTGTCAGAGACGTGCTTTGAAACCCAAAGCTCCGGATCTTTTGTCCCTCAAAATCTGCCCATATTGTCGGAGCTCCGTGGGGGCCAAACAGCCTCGTTGTGCCAAAACCAGACAGACTAAACCCCCCTACACACACACACACACACACACACACACACACACACACACACACACTCTCACACACACACACACACACACACACACTGAGCACTGTTCTCCTAAATACTTCATTAAAGCTGCGAGCTGTTCTGTGCTGCTAAACCAGAAAATACAAAAAGAAAAAAAAAAAACACTGAATTAAAATATTAAATATTATCTTTTTATTTCTGCTTCCACACGCAGGATAAATATTTTCCTGTCAGGGGGTCAAATCTTTAATTATTGGTCCCTGGAGGACAACAGCTCGATTCTCCTTCCAAAAAATAGAATATGTTTATAATCCTTTAATTGTCTCTGAGATAAAATAACCTGCTCACACACACACTGACGCTGCTGCTGCTCTTTATGTGCTGCCATTTTGCATTTCCATCCTGCCTGCATACAGTGCATCAGACAGACAGACAGGTAGACAGACAGACAGACAGGTAGACAGACAGACAGACCTGCAGGTATCTCTCCACACTCACCTCCAGCCTCTCCTCCTCCTCCCCGTCCTCCTCTCCCTCCCAGGCCGGGCTGCAGGCTTCTCTCTGCGGCGCTGAGCGGAGGCTCGTGTCGGTGCAGCAGCAGCAGCTGATGGAGGCCTGAGAGCCGAAAACAAAAAGGAAGTCCTCCACTTCTCTTTTATTCTCTCTTTTATTCTCTCCTTCTTTCCTCCTCAAAGCTTTCAGCAGGATTCCTGTCGGATGAAGGTCCGCTTTTATTTGTTTTAACAAATGAAGAAGAAGAAGAAGAAGAAGAAGAAGAAGAAGAAGAAGAGATGCATCCTGGAAAAAAGAGAAAAAACATGGCGGAGAGAAAAATCTCCCACGCCAGAGTCATTACGCCTGCAATTAGAAACTCATTTGCATAAATGCTAATGAGTCAGAAATTCATGTCGGCGCTGGAGAGACACGAGGGATTTATTTCTTCTTCTCCTTCTTCTTCTTCTTCTTCTCCTTCTTCTTCTTGTGCAGACTGTGAGGAGGAGAGAGGAGGCCTAAGGAGGCTGCAGGCTGATCTGGAGTCAGGAGATTTAAACACATTACATATAATAATATACACAGACAACACACACACTGATCCAGAGTCAGATCATCAGACCACCACATCATCACCTCTCAGATGATTTCCCTGCTGCAGGATTTCACGTTCAAGCAGGAAATATCTTTAATAAATCATCAATAAACGGTTCAATTAATTATTTCTCTGTTAATTAACAGCGAGATGTTTCAGAGAGCAGTTTGTAAATGATTATAATCACAGTGTAGAAACATTAACAGTCTTTATAAACGCTTTATAAAGTGTGTGAACATTAATTAATGTTTAATTAACTAAACTGACCACTTATTAATCACAGTTGTAACAAAGTCTCATACAGAAAATCTGATTTCTGATCTGCAGTTTTTCATCTTTTGCTGCATTTTTTTCTCGTAGAAGAAGAAATTATATCACTTTTATGAAATTAAGAATATAAAGATGAGTGGATTAAAATAAATATTAATGATGTTTACACACATTTATATTTACAGATGGAGCTTATTAGACATTTATGATATTATTTATATATTTAACTCACAAAGGGACAAATCTGTGAATTTCTCTCTTCAGTTTTGAGGAAGTGTGTTCAAATGATCCACTTTATTATGTTTTATGTTTTTATTTGGTTATATTTAATAAAGATGATGTAATATAACATGCAGAGAATAAAACAGCTCATTTTCATCTCTCGTCTGTTTTTTTTTACTTTTACATGTGAATAAACAGTTTTCAGTTCGTCATAAAACAACAAAACACAAAAGATATGTAGAAATAATAAAATGCACACACGCACATGTTGGCAGAATTTAGATCTGAATGTTGTATTTTACAGTTTAACGCTGCAGATTTGCATCTTTCTTATTTTATGAAGCTGATTTCATTTATTTATTGTGTCTTCAGCATTTTTCTCTGTTTATAAAAAGGTTTATAAGCTGCTGTTAATCTCTTATTAATTAAAGGTTCATACATAATTAATTAGATTTAGATTTATAAGCATGTTATAAGCCATTAGTTGGGTTGCCAGGTTGGGATGAATACCATTAAATCTTGTGGCAGCACAGTAATACATGCTGCTGATTAATGATTTAACAAACAAATTAAACATTTTATTAACGATTATACATGTTTATAAACAACATTCACAACTTTACAGTGAATTGTGGGTTAATTAATTATTTCAAAGTGTTTCATTGTTTGTTAACAGTCAGATAATAAAGTTTAATTGATGATTTATCAGCCTGACAACATGCAGACTCCTCCTGAAGGATGACTTCTTCTTCTTCTTCTTCTTCTTCTTCTTCTTCTTCTTCTTCTTCTTTTCTCCTACTCTGTGACACACTGTAGTGTAGGTTATGGTGCAGGGTGTCTAAGTTTGCAGCTTAAAATCCTGAAAATAAGACACATTTTCTCAATATATCTCCGAACATCAGTCCCTCCTGATGTATTAAATCCTGATCAGATCTTTATCTAATCAATAACTTCTCGTCCTTCCTGTTTTGAAGCCTTATTTGTTGGTTTATCATGATTTGCCAGCAGAATCAGCAGCAGACGGTTGTAAATGAGTGATGTGTGAAACTGATCGATGTGATCAGTGTTGGATTGATCAGGCAGGAACTTGTTGCTGCTGCTGAGCCTCATATCAGGTCCTGGGTCCTGATGCCATCCAACACCAGAACCAGCAGCAGCAGTTGGACATCCAGAACCTCCAGTGTTGAAGGGGGTCACCTGTCCTCCTGCAGTCCCCTGTGAGCCTCCTCAGCTCCTGCTCCTGTCTTTGTTTTCCTGCTCGCTGATGATGAGAGGAGGCTTAATGTGGATTTAATTAGTGAGGTGAAGCTGTGGATGCGGATTGAGACGGAGGCCTCACACAGGAGGAGGAGGAGGAGGAGGAGGAGGAGGAGGAGGAGGAGGTGGAGGAGGAGGAGGTGGAGGAGGAGGTGGTGGTGGAGGAGGAGGAGGAGATGGAGGAGGAGGTGAGGAGGAGGAGGAAGAGGTGGAGGAGGAGGTGGTGACGGTGTGCAGGCCTACAGTACAGCCACCATGAAGCTTCTAACACATTTAAAATATTGAAATTCGATTTCCTAAAATAGTTTCTTGAGTCTGGTGGAGATTTTTCCGCCAGTTTACCTAAAAAAACGAAACCAAGTGAACTTACAACGAAGGTTTCAGCAAAAGTCGTACGTTGACCTTTTTGTCCGACGTCTTTTATTCGATAATAATGACAAATTCATATAATTAATAATAATAAGCAGTTGATATACTGAGTGGAGTTCGTTTAGTTCACCGTGTCTTTAAATTAATAAATTAAATGTCCTTAAATCTTCTTTTTTATCAAGTCGTTTTCTTTCTTTTATTTTGAAAGATTTAAGAAAATAAAATAAAACGAACAGCAGGTTTTCTTTCTTCTTCTTGTTCGCAATAAGTAATAAATAATAATTAATGATTAAATAAATACACTTGGTGAGATTTTGAGTGTTTGCTGTGCAGAAAATGAGAATAAAAAGTTATTTTTTTTTTATCTTCGTTTGGTTTGAATAATACATTTTTACAGCACGATTAAAATAAACATGTGAGTTTATTAAAAACAGTTTAAAGCTTTAAATAAAACAGTTATGTGCAGAGATTAAAATGTGTAATTAAAGAAAAAGTTTGTCTGTTAATTAAAGACCCTGTTGACGCGACAGTTTGACGTCACGAGCTGTTTTAGATTAAAATTAAATAAATTATCTTTGTTGTCTCGAGATGAAGCTGAGGCCTGAGAGCTGCTCTGATTGGCTGATGACTCATTATCGTCCAAAATTCAAATATTATTCGTGCGTTTCTACAAAAAGGAAGCTGCTGTCAGATTCACACGTGCAGGATCATTTTCTGCTCTCATCGATAAAACGACTAAAACATCATTTTATTAAAGTAAATCTGAGTTTTCAAAACAATCCTGCAAAGAAACGAAACCAAACTTTAGTGAAAATAAGAGATTAATATTCTGTGATGAACGGAAATCCTGTTTTTAAATGTATTAATGCAGAATAAAGAATTAGAGATTAATTAAATGACGTCAAAGCGTAAAAATGTTCCGCAGTCTGAGTTTAATTTTATTATTTTTATTATTTATTATTTTGATATTTCCACTTTTTTAAGGAGCCTTAATTATAATTTCAGTAAAAATAAAACGGAAATGTTCATTTTTATTAAAAACCTCCAAAATGTGTTTTTTTTTTCTCCCTGATTAAAAACAAAAATATTCAGATTAAAAATCAAAATTAAAATATTTAATTTTCCTTTATTTTTTCATGTAACTTAATGTGGGAAAATAAAAACATCCTTTACTCCAAAATGAAAAATAAAACAAATAAAAAACGTCTAAATATTTTTAATCCTTCACTTTAATCTGGTGTCGCTTCAATTAACTGTTAAAGTTTATGAACGTTAACAAGCAGCGAGGAAAAACTGTCTGCGGAGGATTAACACACACACACACACACACACACACACACGCACACACACGCACACGCACACGCGCACGAATGCATGGCGCATTTGCATGTTGTGTCCCACGGTGGAAATTACAATGGGGAGCAATTAATATGCGCATAAATTAAAAGTGAGAGGGGTTTGTGTGAATTCCAGGAACAGGCGGTCATCCAAAGAGGAGGAGAGAGGGAAGAAAAGAGGCTCTGTTCACACGGGACAGCAGCAGGAGGAGGTGGAGGAGGAGGTGGAGGAGAGAGAAGAGAGCTGAGTAAGACAAGAAGGAGGAAAAAGAGGAGTGAGGAAGAGGATGGAGAGAAGAGGGAGCTGGAGGGGGAGGATGGGAGGGAGGTGGTGGTGTGGGAAGAGGAAGAGGAGGTGGAGGAGAAGGATGGGAGGGAGGTGGAGGTACAGGAAAAAGGAGAAAAAGGGGAAGAGGATGGAGAGAAGAGGGAGCTGGAGGTCGTGGTGGAGGTGCTGGAGGAAGAAGAGGTGGAGGAGAAGGATGGAAGGAAAAGATGGAGGTTGAAAAAGTGGAGCGAGAGGGAGGATGGAGAGAAGAGGGAGCTGGAGGGGGAGGAGGAGGTGGTGTGGGAAGAGGAAGAGGAGCTGGAGGAGAAGGACGGAGGGAGGTGGAGATGAAGGTGGAAGTGGAGGTAGAGAAGAGTGAGGAAGAGGATGGAGAGAAGAGAAGAGGGAGCTGGAGGAGTTGGTGGAGGTGATGGAGAGAGGAGAGGAGAAAGAAGGAGGAAAAAGAGGAGTGAGGAAGAGGATGGAGAGAAGAGGGAGCCGGAGGAGGAAGAGGATAATAAAACTTTATTTAAACATTAAACATTTCTCAACAAAGTTCTCATCTTCAGCAGATAAAATGAGAATAAAGTTCAAACATGGAGGAATTAAAACATGAAAAGAACAAGATGGAGGAGGAGGAGGTGATGAGGTGGAGGAGAAAGAGGAGGAGGAGGTGTTGAGGTGGAGGAGAAAGAGGAGGAGGAGGTGTTGAGGTGGAGGTGATGGAGGAGGTGTTGAGGTGGAGGTGTTGAGGAGGAGGTGATGGAGGAGGTGATGGTTTGGTGTGGACACATGAAACAGGACTGATGTTGCTCCAGATGTTTGTTCTGTATGTAGTTAACTCTAAACGTATGACATCACCACACTTCTACTTGGACATGATGAAGATGATGATGATGAAGATGATGATGAAGATGATGAGTCATCATCTGCAGCTGCTTTCACTTCCTGTCATGTTGTTGTGACATCACGCGTCTGGCGGCGACCTTCAGAGAGACGACCCTGGAGCTGATAACTGCTCACAACATGTGACCTGACACACCAGACTCCATTCAAAAAAGTCTTAATTTTACTCTGGTAGCTTTAAACACATTCAGTCACACGTAATAATTCATAATCTGCATGTTGTCTGTTATCGTGTATGTTCTGTGGTGTTTGCAACAGATTTTATTTATTACAGGACACCTTTCTGAATATTTCTTTGCAGTAGTGAACATTAAAAGTTATTTGTCTTTGTCTTTGAGTATTTTCCATTTTCTGCTACTTTACTTTCCGCTCCACCACATTTTGGAGGAGGAGTGTTGAACTTTTTTACTTCACAACATTTATTTAATAACTGTGGACTAAACCTTCTGAACACGTGTGAAGTCTTTAGTTACTCTGCAGATTACTCACTGCGTCACACTCGAGGATGCACATTTCTTATTTAATGTATTTAACCAGCAAACAGTTACAAATTCTGATCATCCAAAAAATGCTGAACCTCAAATCTGATAAACATCCGACCTGTTGTAAACAGAAGCACACTGAATAACAGACACTGTAACACTTTTACTCGAGTATTATTTGTACAGGTGACTCTCATTTTAATCAAAGACACTGAAATCACATTTTATTGCATCATATATGTAAATGTGAGCTGGGGATTGTCCTGTTTGTGTATGAAACAATAAATAACACAATAAGATATATTAAAATATGTATAAACTGTGTCTAATTGTTGTTACCACCTCTAAATCTGATTTAATTCATAATCAAACACAATATATTTATTTAACATCACCATGTGTCTGCAGATCTGAGGTTCACTGAAGGATCTCCTGGAGTGTCTTTAGTGTCTGAAGGAACCTCTTGATCATTTTCACAGTTTATCTAAGAACTCCTCTGAGGAGCGTTCAGGAAGTCCTCAGGAAGAAAAGAGAGAAACCCTTTAGAAGTAACTCGATGAACTCTCCAGAACAAGAGGAGGTTCTCCAGGAGCACAAAGAGCTGCTGGAGGAAGCGTTCTGATGTGGAGAGCGTCTCTGAGCATCTCTGAGCGTCTCTGAGCATCTCTGAGCGTCTCTGAGCGTCTCCGAGCGTCTCTGAGCGTCTCTGAACATCCTCCATCCTCTGACAGAGTTCCAGCCTCCAGGAGCATGACGTCATCTCATCTAAATGTAATGAAACAAATATTCATATTCATATTTGTGTGATTTTTAAATGTGAGCACTGACACACAGACCACAGTGGATGTAACATGTCGTGTCTCTGCAGCACCTCCTGCAGGACAGACAGTGTTTCAGGCACTTCATCCCATTATTAGACTGATGTCTCCCTCTAGTGGCTGTTTGGCTTCACTACAGCACAGTTCTGGATTTATCTTTATTATCTTTATTATCTTTATTATCTTTGTTATCTTTCCCTCCATCAGTTTTTCTCCACAGATCTTTTCCAGGTTTCCCCTCGGCTCTGATCTTCTTCATCTCTCAGGCAGCAGAGTGTTTGTTTCATCTGCACACATAAAAGCAGACAAATTAAAACATGTGTGAAAAACAGATTAAAACAGTCATCATCACCATTTTGCTGCTGGTTCTGTTAAAAGCCGGCTGTTTGGACAGGTGTTCAGATAACCTGCGTGCACTCTCTCTGCATTTTTATGTATTTATTGTGTATTTATTTATTTATTTTTGTGAGTGTGTGGTTTTTATCATGCACAGGCTCCAGTGGACACGTCAACTGTTATGATTTTATCGCTGCATGCTGTAAAAAAAGACATTTCTAAAACATAAACATGAAAATCCCAAATTAAGTCAAACCAAGAAATAAATAAAACCTGCAGCGCCCCCAGCATATTATGATAATATTGTAAAATGCTGATCTTCCCTGTTGTAATGTCACTTTTTATCTTGTTATTTTGATCCCTCCTCTGTCACTCTTCCTGAACTTTACTCCATTTCTTCTCATCACAGACCTGAGATCAGCTTTCTTTGATTTAATTTGCATTTTCTTTTTCCATTTCACTTTACTGAGGCCAAAAGATTAATCAGGCTGTAGTTAGTTTGTCTTGAAAACAGTCTTTCCCTCATTTGTCACGTAGCGACACAGTATGAAGTGAGACTGGGAGGACAGAGAGAACGTACAAACACTTACAACAGCTGATTCTGTGTTGACAAGTTCTGAAATGGTTCTGAAGGTGATGAAGACGCTCTGCTCTTGATATAAACTGTCATACAGCGACATGTTTATAACAACATCGAGTCACACGTCACACAGTCGGTCAAAACACAACAAAATGATCAGAAGCGCGGGATCATGGGAGTTGATCTGAGTATGTGTTCTGGACGGGTTCTGTTCTGACCGTCCGTCCTCTCTGATGTGAAACACAACGTCACCTTTAATACAATTACAGATTTGTCTTGTCTGAACATCAACTCAATGAAACAAAGTGTTTTTTCTTGATCAAAATGTTGCATATTGTGTATTTAAACAGTACATTTGAGTAGATTTTTATTGAACTCTTTCTTTAATCTGCTGTTTTGCTTCTGATCCACAGGAGAGAGCTGGAGCACATCTGGAGCAGCAGCACAGTTTCCCTCCACCGCACACTGAAGAGACTGAAACCTCCACATGAACTCTGGTTTCCAATCCAATCATATAATCTGCGGGTTTGGTTCTCTGCTCCGTCTCTTTACAAACTGAATTCTAAAGATGTGTGCGTCAGTAAGAGTGATGTCCTCGTGTTCCAGCAGCTCTCTGAAGACATCTGCTCCACAGCTTGTCAGCGCTGAGCTCCCGTTCTGACCCGTTCTCCATCCCTCAGATCTAAATCAGCGGGTTTCCTCGCAGAGATCGTCGGCATCAGCCAAATCTGTTCCTCCACCTCCAATCTGGACAGTGAGGTTCTCCCCCCCACCTCCGTTAATCCGCCCGGCGCCTCTCCTCTCCTGATTGCCTCAATTTAGCCCTAATTGAGGGGTGCAAGCTGAAGAGGAGAGGGGGCGTTTGTTGGCTGCGTTGCCATGGACACTGAGCGTTGCTAGGCAGCCGGCGGGATGCTGTGGAAGCGGAGTGCAGCGGGTCACCGCGGAGAGAGGGATGTGCACCCACACACCTCTCCTGCACAGAAACAACACACTCTGCAGCTGATGGGGGAGCTGAGAGGGAGAGGAAACACGACGGGTCGAGACCCCATCCAGTGTGGAAAACCACCTCAGCGCTAATTGTTCCTCTGCTGCGAACATCTTGACAAATGAAGTAATATAACCAAACCATGTCATTATTAAATACTGCAAGTTAGAGTCAGAAAAGTCAGAACTGCATCATCCACCAAAACATGTCAGAGGTTTCATCTTTTTTACCTAAAATCTCTAAAAATGTTTAACTCACACGTCGCATGTGTCAGTGATGTAGATGTAGTTTTACCAGAGAGGGATGTTTTCTTCTTAAATGGTTTTGTTTGAATGTTGTACAGAGACTCAAACAGGTAAAGGTATATTTCATTATGAGAATCAAAGAGTCTGAAATAAAGATATTTATTTCTTCTTCCTTTAAATCATCTCACAGCTTTAGAGGAGCACACAGTGTTTCCTCCAGGAGAAGTTCAGATACATGTGTAAAAAAAACTCTGGTAAAAGTAGAAGTACTGATTCAGCTTGTTTACTCCAGTAAAGTAATAGATTACAGGCTCTGACATGTACTCAGAGTATCAGAGTAAAAAGTCTCCCTCTGAAGGACATTTGTGCTCAAAGCTAACTGAAGCTCACGTCATATTAATAGAATTCAAAGACTATTAAAGTTAAAGGTAGAATCAGTAGGATTTGTCCCAGCTGTTCCTGAACGCACCACAAAGACAGTTGATTGTTGAGTCTCATTCCCAGGACGTCAAATAGACACATGTTGGGTTGGTAAAGCGTCCCGAGCAGCAACAAAGAGAGAAAATCAGAAACTCTCTGCAGATACGAGACACTAACACGCCTTTTCTCCACATTCCAGTCTCCCTCTCTGTCTGTTTACGCCTTCTTACGGCTTTTACGTCTTTGTCTCGTCTCGCTGCGTCTGATTGGTCCACATCAGTCTGACGCCAAATAACAATAATCCAGAATTCACCTGAAATGCATCAAACTAAAGTAACGAGGCTGTTCTGAAGCTGTGAGAAGTTCACAAAGTTGTCTGTTTACGTTTCTGCCAATCATGTACATGTTGAAATCTGTACGTGTCATATCATGTATCATGTTTATGAGCTGACTTTCATGTCATGGAGAGGAAGGTGGAGTTCATTTCAACATTTGTAAGAGTGAAACAACATGGAGACATCTGCCTGCCACTTCTGAAACACTGAGACAAAACCAGACAGCGAATGTGCCGCGAAACCAAAACTAAATGCAAATCTGAAAAACACCCGAGAAGCCTGAAGTGAGGAGGAATAACTGACTCTCAGTAATCCACGACATCATGAACGTCGATATTTAACTTTAATATGAGATCTGGCTGAATGTTCTCAGCGGTTTAAGAAGACCTGATGGAGACAGTTTCGTAATAAAGACGACACAGAGTAAATAAAGAAGAGGTGGAGAGGATAAAGTCTTGGTTTTTTAATTCTAATCTCAGCTGAGTTTTTAAGAGTGTTGTGTCGATGTTTTGCAGCGACAGAAACAAGAAGGAGCAGAAACATATCGAGCTGCATGGAAACACCTGACCCACCGAGCCCTCCATCCTCTCCGTCCTCTATTTCTGTCTCCTTCGCTCACATTCCTCCTCACAGCTTCCTCTCCAGCATCGTACTCGGCTCTCAGGAACATCGTCACGGGTCGAGTCACCTCCGACCCTTCTGGGATGAATGTAACCGTCGGAGTCGTGCCGGCAGCAGCGGCCTCGGGGAGGACCGTGTTGGCTGAAAATACCTCCAAAGATGTAAACATTGAGTCAGTTTTGATGTGAACACCTACACATCCATACTCATCTCCGTCTCCAGCTGCCCTACAAACATCACCGCCGTTACCTTACCGTGTTTAAATAAAGACGCAAATGAGTGTGATCACTTCTCCTCTCACGCCACCAACAGGCTGATATCTGACATACAGAGTCGAATGTCAATATCAGATTTTGTGGAGACCTTCACGTCGTCCTAGAGATGATTTCTGATACATACAAATACATGCAATATATCAAAAACTGCAAATATTAATATCAACGGCAGACGGTGCAACACAGGGAGTTAAAACAAGTGAAACCTGGATGATAAAACCTGGTGTTGCTGATCTCTGTTCTTTATTTTACTCTACATGAGACTATATTTTGAAATATGAACATCACGCTGTGTTGAAGAAGACGTGAAACTAACAGTTGAGACCATAAAGTCCTCAGGAAACTGTTTACTGAGGTCATGAGTCCAGTGAGAAGCAGTCCCCCCCTGCTGGGCTCCGGCTTCACTTCTCAGACACTCGTCCTGGATTAAACCGTCACCGGTCGAGTCTTTAGAGTTTGATAGTTGAGCCATGAAGTAAAAAACAAACAAACAAACGATGCTGATGGATTAACCCGTCGCAGGATGAGCCGCTGCACTCTTTCCATTAAAAGGTCGCGTTCATTACGCGTCGTCTTAGCTCTAATCTAACAGCTGAACGCTCACAGAGTCGAGCGGCGACGTGGCGTCCTCGCGTGAACCCGGGTCAGGCGAGGGGAAATCAAAGTACTTAAAGGGTCCGCGGGTCCGGAGACCGGCAGCAGGCGGCACACGTGGCTCGGTCGTGATTGAGACTGTTTACGATGCAATGAAGCAAATATCCTCGACGTGCTCTGAGGATTTGAGGACGGATGATTCATCTTATGGATTTTTTTTGGAAGCACATATGTTCTCAGTCCAGCGGGATGAAAGCTTTAGTTTGCACGAATGTTTGTTTAGCGCTGAAGGATTTAAAGAAAAAGGCAGATAACACGCTCGACGTGCAGCGAGCGGGGCAGTTTGGATATCTGTCGACAAAAGTAGAACAGCAGCACGAACAGAGAGAAAGAGAATCTGGTGATCCGTATCATCCAAGTCTGAGGACAAAAACTGGTGAATAAACACAAACTTATAAACACAAAACATCTGATTTGACCTGTTATGAAGTCATAAACACGGAGACATAAACTTCAGAGCACCGAATGTAGATCCATCCACCGCTGAAAGTAGTCCCCAACAAATGTTCCACTTCCTCCTGTTTTTAGTCTTGTTTTTGTAAAAGAGTTTTGTTTTGTGTTGACACTGTCAGTCTGACCCAGGAGGTCTTTTCATGTGCACGTCCACAGCAGCCTCTCAGAGACGTCTAATTTAAATCTTTTCTTCACAAAATGAATATATGAAATAAAAGGAAGCATGCAGAGATGACGTAAACCTGCGTGTGTCGATTCAAAATGCACAAAGCTTAAAAGTGGACTGCGACACAAAAACCACCCGAGGAGGTCGTTTTATTGTCGGGTTTTGCGTCACCAGTGTTTTGTTTTTTTTTTAGGTGTCAAATATGAGAGAACAGCAACACGAGCCGCGACACAACTCTTCGTAAATATCTCCCCTCATGTCCCTAATGCTCAGGAAACTTATGATTCACTCAAAAATTAGGTCAGAAAGTCGAAGGTCAAACTTAGAATAGAGCGCAAATTCTTTATGTTCTTATTTATCAGTCAGACTGTTAACTGAATAAATAACTTTATTCTAATTCAACAATATTAAAAAATATATTCAAATGTACAACAAGGAATTTTTAGGTGGTTATGAAACAGTCTCAGTATAAAACTATACGACCTATAAAAGCAAACAAGACCACCAGGAGGAAGATTTGCCGTCACCGGGTCAGATTCCTTCTTATTCTGATTAAATCAGGGAGTTATCTTTTATAAAAGTTTAATTTCATTAATAATAAGGGTTATTAAATAGTTATATTATCTTATGTTATGTGTTTAAAACAGAAGAATAGTGTCGAAAAAAGTGAAGACACGCCTTCAGCCACTTCCAAAGTAAAGGAGGAGACGGTGGTGCTCGTATCGCTTTTGTCCACAGGGGGCGCCAGAGTCAACCAGAAATTAAAGTTCCTGCAGCTCCTTTAACAAAACTGCAGTGTAGATTAATTCTCATTATTTATATTTTTCAGGCCTTTTGTTTATTATCTTGTTGTCTGGTTGAGATCTGGTGACTTCATAATGTTCATACTCATCCCTCAGCGAGTCTCTTGTGTCTTGTACAAAAACAACTGTATTAAAAAATGTTTCTTCACTCATTTGCCGACCTACATATCCACGCTGACCCGGCTGAAATGAAACTCTGGGGCTGAGAGAAGCAGCAGCTCAGACTGATTACAGAAAGATAGAAACAAGCCGACAGTCTGTGCAGAGACGCTTCACAGCAGGAGGAGACGACTGCGAGAGGAGACGTGTGAACATTCGTGGCACGAGTGTGAAAATCTGTGCTTTAAGTTCAAGACACACCAGGTCTGCGTATACGACTCTGATCGCTGGCTTTGACCTCGGTTATTATAAAGAAGACGACAAGACCTGAACGTCTCTTATTATCCATTTAAAGGGATATTCCAGTGTAAGTTTAATCCATGGTCTAAATCACCGTGAAACTGTGTTAGACTCCCTCTCGAGAGATCAAGTTAGCAGACCGATAATTTACGGAGTTTTATCAACCTCAGAAACGACCGCACGACAACAATACACTGCAGTAAATGGATCCAAATATAAACCGCCACCAAAAAGCCACAAATAATGCTCAGAACAGCACCAAACTTCAGCAACAGTACAAATAGTGTCTCAGCACATAGTCCGGGGCATCTAACCTCCGCTAGCTTAGCTGGATTTCTATTGTGAAGCTAAAAACAGATTTCAACTCTCCTCCATCAGCTTCCGGGTTGGGGAAGTCCCGACCCGACGATTACCGAGTGCGGTTAGAAATGCTCAATTCTGTTCTTTTCCCTGTCCACTCTCGATAATAACTGTTATAAACTGGCAGGTAAGACACATATGAACTTTGATTGCTTTTCCATGGAGTCATAATCAGACATTTTCATCCATGAGCCGCGGAACTCTACTGCACTCGGTAATCGACTCGTCGGGACTTCCCGTCAACAGGAAGCTGCTGCAGAAGAGTGGTAAATTTAGTCAGCTTTTCAGTAGAAATCCAGCTAAGCTAGCGGAGGTTAGATGCCCCGGACTATGTGCTGAGACCCTATTTGTACTGTTGCTGAAGTTTGGTGCTGTTCTGAGCATTATTTGTGGCTTTTTGGTGGCGGTTTATATTTGGATCCATTTACTGCAGTGTATTGTTGTCGTGCGGTCGTTTCTGAGGTTGATAAAACTCCGTAAATTAGCGGTCTGCTAACTTGATCTCTCAAGAGGGAGTCTAACACAGTTTCACGGTGTGTTACACCATGGATTAAACTTACACCGGAATATCCCTTTAAGTTTCAGGCATTTGGCATTTGATCTGGAGATTCACGGCAATCCATCCAATATTTGTCGATACGTTTAAACAACAAGCACAACAGTCGGCACATTATATATCAATGCATATACACACAAAAGATGCATGATGTAAACTCAACAACACGTAAAGTGAAGATCATTCATCGATGTCACGCAGCCTGTTGAACAGTTGGAGTTGCAGCACCAACACGGAGCGGCTCTCGGTATTATTCACATCAACAATTCAATCATGTTGCATTCTCGGCTTGATTGCAGAACAACCGGGTTAAATTCTGCAGCTCTTCCCAGCAGTCGTGACCTCCTGCCCTCCCGGACACATTAGCAATCTTGCAGAGCGTCGTGAGCTGAATATTCAAGCCGAAGCGCGACGGTCGAGGTCACTGAGTTCCCGCTTCGATCGGTGAACTCTCCGCTAACACTGTGACCAGCGGAGCCTGTTGATCGTCCCACAGCTGCACATTTCAGCAAAACAAGAGCCAAATAATAAAAAATACAATGCAGATTATCTGGAGATGCTGGAATACTGATTATGATTATCATATTATATAATTGAAAGATGCTACGATTTTTTTTAATTAAATCACATTTGAGACACGACATGGACATCTGAGCAAAGTGCTCTTATGTTTGTTGATCTTTCAAAAGTAAAAATTCTGCTAAAAAGTTCTGTAAGAAGAATTTAATGATGACACAAAATGTTTCCCTGCTTGGAGGTCCGGGAGGAGCGCAGCAGGGTGCAGAACTGGACCTCCTGGAGGGATAAACACCCAGAACCTTATCAGATTCTGATCTGATCCGGAGCCGTCAGCTCATTCATCTTTACTCCTGTTTATCAGCCTGACTGCAGCAGCTGGAGGGGAAATGGACTCCACCTTTATGAACACAACATTACAGAGAGGGAGAAGAAGAAGAGAGGGAACCAGAGTCTCTGCTGAGGGAACCTACATCCTCGCTACATCCTCGCTACATCCTCGCTACATGCTCGCTAGCATCAAGCTAATGTGTTGTTGAGCTTTGATGGGACGAACACACACTTCAGATCCAGCGGCCGAACTTGCACATCAGGTGAAATGTTGATGGACGAGTTAAAGTGAAACTCTCGCCAAAATGCAACCGAGGCTTTTTTTGTAAATGTACCCGAGACAAACTGTTCATATAAAAGAATAATTATGATGAAAGAGGCACTTTTAGGATTTACCGTATTTTCGTTTTTGGGTCAAACTCATTTTCAATGGGAGTGCTTTAGTAAAAAGAACGTTTTGAACAACTCACGTTAGCAGTTGCTGCTCAAAAACCTTCTTTTTAGTAAACTCTGTGTACACAAACAATGTTCTCAATGCTCGTGTTCATGTGTAGAGACCCTGGTGATACTACCAGCAAAGTTTCATGTTGTGTCGAGACTTCTTACTGTTTTAAACAGAGAGATTTTGATGCTATCGTTAAAGTGCCCGTAGCACTCCCATTGAAAATGAGTTTGACCTGAAAAACCAAAATACGGTAAATCTCTTTAGTCGTAATTATGCTTTTACACGAAGGTTTGACTCGGGTGCATTCACTAAAAAAGCCTCGGTTGCATTTTGGAGAGAGTCCTCATGTTACATTTCGTCTCGGTCGTTGACTTCCTTCCTCACTCGATGATTGTCTCCTGGACGTTCTGGCGACAGGCGATCAGATTTTATTTCTTCAGGTTCATCCTCAGGAGTCATGTTGTGTTTCCTCCCTCGTGATCGTCCTGATTTCTCTCACCTGTCTCTGATTATCCTCCTGTGTTTTCTTCTCTCCTCGTCAGTTTGTCTGTTGTGTTTTCACACTTCAGTCGCGTGTTCCTCGTGTTCACAGCGCTTCTTTGGTTTGTACGTTATTTAGTTTTTGTCTCTTTTTACTTATTGCCTGCTGATTCGTTTTCTGTTCCTGCATTTTGGATTTCTGGGTTTCGTGTTCTGACAATCATTCCTTCTCAAATATAGAAAAAGATGAAGTATCTGAATGAAACACTCACATTAAAGTACCTGGAAATGGCGCTGAGCTTCAGTATTTGAGTCGCTCTCCGCCGCAGAGCGAATGATTCAGACGCCGTGTTCGTTAGCGTGCTGCTATGACAACCTCCGTCTCTCCATCAGATGTTGAACCTGCTGCAGGGATTTGCTCACCGAGGGTCCATCGCTGATGTTTCAGTGATCAGGTCCGGCTCCAGTTTTACCCCCGCAGGCTTTGAGTGAGGTTGAGGTCAGAGCTCAGAGCTCAGAGCAACACAGCCTTCATTAAGACTTCTCCTCACTGAAGAATAAACAGTCCCAGACGACCGAACGTATCTGGACGGTTAAATAATCCTTCAAACTGCTTCTCGCTGCAGACGCTCGGCCCTCGAGGCTCGACATTTGAACGAACACGTCGTCGGAGCGTTTTCTCAGCAGCGCGGCGAAGTGGCTCTTAATCTTGGGAAAATTAATTATGACATGAAAACAATGTGTTGCACTCAGTGAACTGCTGCTGAGGAGAGCAGAATGATCCCTCGTTGCTTCAACAGGGGGCGCCAGACTGCAGTTATTGATCAGGGAAGGTTTGCACGGAAGGTCCTGCAGGCTGTTAGTAGTTTGAGAGAGACGGATCTTGTTTGTGAGGTTATGCAAAGTTTAACTGGAGCATCATCTCGGGGCTGGTGCTGGTTCTGCTCGCTCTCTGCTTCCTGTTTGTTTTTGGTTTCATCCTCCAGACTCCGGCCCGGCTCGGCTCTGCTCTGCTTGTTTGTTGTCGTTTTTTTTTCCCGTGGCATCTCTCTGACCCCGGAGCACAAATGGCCGACCGCTGGACTGACCCAGCTGTACGAGCAGAGCCGGCAGCGGGACATCCATCTGACTGCTGCACCCCCCCCTGAAATAAAAACCCATCACATAAGCTTCTTATGCAAAGCAGAAAACACTGTGTAATCTCCCTGTGTGTCGCTGCCTCTCAGTGTGTCTGAGCCGGTGTCAACACTACTACTACCACCAGTTACTTCACTGCTTTCAGTTCCCCCTCATCCTGCAGCTACTTAAGGAAATCACGACAACCTCCAATTTAATGTTCGGTGGCGCCTCACTCAGCTTTTTCACCTTCACATGCAAAAACACATATTTTCTCTCTCACCTGCAGCAATTTATATCCATCTGGATTGTTTTGGTGTGAGCTGTCGAAGCCACAGAGCCTCGAAAACTACAACAGCGACGAGTCTTTAAAGGAATCACTGCGCAGTGACTCAAGATGACACGCAGACCTTTGTTGTGACGGTTTCACGCAGGAACTATTTTGTTTCTACTGAACTGCTGTCGACTGTTTCACTCCATCCAGTCACAGACATGAAGCTCGGACTCGTGACGGCTCCGGATGTAAACATGAATGACGTCCTTTAAAGAAAAACTCTCACCAAAATGCAACCTAGGGACTTTTTGTGAATGTACCCGAGTCAAACTTTTGTGTAAATGCATAATTATGATGAAAGAGGCACTTTTAAGATTTAACGTATTTTCGTTTTCGGGTCAAACTCATTTTCAATGGGAGTGCTACGGGCACTTTTACGATAGCATCAAAATCTCTATGTTTAAAACAGTAAGAAGTCTCGACACAACATGAAACTTTGCTGGTAGTATCACCAGGGTCTCTACACATGAACACGAGCATTGAGAACATTGTTTGTGTGCACAGAGTTTACTAAAAAGAAGGTTTTTGAACAACTCACGTTAGCAGTAGCTTGTTCCGCTCGCCGCCGTCCTGCCAGTGGAGAAGTGTCGATCTCAGAATGTGACGTAACCTGGAGGACAGTTAAGGTGGAACTACTGTCTTCCAGCAACAACTATCCACGCGATATCTCACGTGACTTTTCCTGCTTTTTATTATAGTATTGTTTCTTATATGAGGCTCCTTTTTCAACTTCAAGGTCAATATTGTTTTTCACTAACGACAAAACAACAAATTATCCTGCATTTAAATGGAACTAAGCTTTAGGAGCGTTCCACCTTAACTGTCCTCCAGGTTACGTCACATTCTGAGATCGACACTTCTCCACTGGCAGGACGGCGGCGAGCCGAACAAGCTACTGCTAACGTGAGTTGTTCAAAAACCTTCTTTTTAGTAACTCTGTGTACACAAACAATGTTCTCAATGCTCTTGTTCATGTGTAGAGACCCTGGTGATACTACCAGCAAAGTTTCATGTTGTGTCGAGACTTCTTACTGTTTTAAAAACAGAGATTTTGATGCTATCGTAAAAGTTCCCGTAGCACTCCCATTGAAAATGAGTTTGACCCAAAAACGAAACTACGGTAAATCTTAAAAGTGCCTCTTTCATCTTTCATCAAAGGTTTGACTCGGGTACATTCACAAAAAAAGCCTAGGTTGCATTTTGGTGAGAGTTTCACTTTAATAAAAGTAAAGATGTCGGACATTGTGTTAAGCTAAAGTTATCAAGTTCATGTAGTCGTGCAAAAAGTACAAGTATTTCTTGAGTAAATGTACTTTTTGATTTTCAGAATTTCATCACTGCACTTCCGTTAGCTTAGCCAGTTAGCCTCTCGTCCACGAGTAGCTGCACATTTCTCTCTCTGTGTCCAGCGAATCAGAAAGAAAACAGTTCCTACGTGAGACTCTTCAGGACGAGCTCTGTGGATCACCTCCAGTAACCGGGTCAGGACCTCTAGAAAGAGACTTTAAGTTTTATAAATATATTGTTTTGGGTTCAGTGTAGCTTCATTATACTGGAGAGACGGACGACGTCTTCACAGCTGAACTCTCCAAAACTCTGCAGCTCAAACCAAATAAATCTAGATGGATAAAACTGAAAAGAGTTCTTAATGTTGAAATCTAAAGATCACCCTCAGGTCCAAATACAAGTAAACAAGTACTCAAACGGTCCTTTTTCGGTACTTGAACTCTACTCGAGTATGTTGATGTTATGCAGTTCAGATTTCACATAAAAACGTTTGATAATCTTATGAAAAAGTGACGATTTGTCGAAGATTAAACCACCTTTTTTTGATTTGTGACCCGTTATAAAACAAGCTGTGTCTGGTTCTCTCGTGTCTCGGTCGTCTTTGACTCGTTAACAGTTCCAGCAAACAGAATTTTCTCCTCAGAACTTCCCACATGGTTTCAGTTCCGTCACAGTTTGAGGGCTGAAAGAGGTAAAATGATCCGTTATTCAACAAAATCAAATGATTAGAGAATAGTCCAGAAAATAGAGACAGACTTGTGGATCAGAACTTTGTTTCCTCTTCTTCCCTGTCTTAATAATCATCGGACGACCCTTCCAGATGTATCCGGTGGCTGTTTGGACGGGCCGGGCCCACGGGTTGGGAACCACTGGACCTGGACCAGCTGATGATGATGTCAGGGAGAATCATAAAAAAGGTCACAGGAGATTTCTGGATGTTCTTACAGTATAAAGGAGTTTTTCTACATTGTGGTACCGGTCCGTTTACTTAACTAACAGACTTGAAAACCGCTGTGGGTTCGTCTGTTTCCAGCGTTGTGTTCTGGTTTTTATTGTCTCACCACAGTCTGTTTTATATTCAAGGATTCCTGACCCGACTTCAAACCCTTTATTAGATTAAACTGTTACTCAAATGTTTTGGACGGTGGAAGCGGTTTGTCTGATTCCAGAACCATGTGTTCTGGTTTGCTGCGTTACTGTTTACGTACGTGCACCACATCGGCCCCACGGTGCCACAAGTGTTGACTTTCAGTTCCCTGTAAGGCCGGACCTTTCTGCACAGCTGAGGTCGGTGTCAGACTGTCATCGATCCGGCGCCGCAGGATCCGAGTACGAGTCGGACTTGGTGGAGAGTAATTATGATGATAACCAAGAAACACAACAAATTGCCAAATCTGAACTCTTCATGTGGTTTCATTCAGCTGTCCAACAAAAAAAGGAAACTTAAAAACAGTCAGAATAGATAAATTCACCTCATGACCCGCCAGAACTAAACCCAACTCCACCCTGAGCAGTAACGTGACGCGTACACACGATTGCATCAGTGTCACCAATATAACAATAAAAAATAAACAATTTGTCAAGCAAGTAATTCGTTTAATGACGATACGTCTGCTCTGAGTGTGACGCAGGACTTTGACTTGTAGCCACCTCAGCTCACAGAACCAAGTCCTGCCAACAGAACCACGGTCCAGTCCGGACTGAAAACACAAAACTCTTCACCAGATATCTGAGCAGCTGAGTCATAAAGTATTTAAAGTTTTATTTCTGTGTTTTATATTTCTTGGTTTCTGCTCTTTGCACCTGTTTGTGTATTTTGTGAAGAACTTTGTAACTTTGCTTTTGAAAGGTGCTTTAAAAAATAAACTTTATCATCATTATTATTCATGTTTGAGCTATTTGTTTGTTGTTTATTTGTCGGATTATAGTTTTGTTTGTTTCTTTACTCTGAATACTTCATTGTTATGTATGTTTAATCTTGTCTAGTAAGTATTTTGCTTTGTTTTTAGTTTATTTAGGAATTTGGGTAACACCTAGGATAATACAGGTAGAAGGGTTGCCGGACCATGATGCACCTGGGTGACCCTATGTTGTCTTTTGTAACACATTTTGGCTCTTTGATCTTGAAGTTTGATTTAGTTATTAATATTATAACTGTTTTGTATCTTGACATAAATGTAAGGAAATGTCCTTGAAAAACATAAATACACTACAATTTTCTGAAAATTATAAATATATTTAGAATAAAGTTGCCTATTGTGCTTTAATTATAAATTGTCTTACTTTTTCTGTAATATTTGGCTTTAAATCGTTCTTTCCTGATGTTTACCTCCATTAAGTTTTAACATGTTATTTATTTATACACGTTTAAACACAAGAACATTTAATTTACGTTCTTATTTTCTTAAATTAAATAAATAATGAACTAAACTTCAGCTGTGCCAAAATAAAACCCGCCTCACGCACGAGCCGTATTACTTTAAATCTCACGAGCCGAGCCGTTTGATGCACGCTGACGTAACGTGACGTCGCCTCACGCACGTACAGTAAAAGCTGTAAACTGTGACAGGAAGCTGTTCACCCGGAATCTGACCGTCGTGTCTCTTTACGTCCACTCCTTTTAAATAAACGTGCGCACGTGTGAAGGTAAACATCTGCACAGGTGTCGCTGGCCGTGCCTTCACGCGCACACACGCACACACTTCACTGTACGTCACTCTTCCGCTCACTGTAAACATCGTGTTCCTCCGCCGGTGGTCACAGGAAGTAGTGCGGCGGAGATTCGCGCTGGTTAAAGTGCATCAGAGGCTTTCAGGAGCTTTAAATGTGTTCAACACGCTTCTAACAACACGTGGTGTTTAAAATAAAGACAATATTATGTTTTATTTGATGTAGAGACGCTTGTATCTGCTCCGCTGCGCTGATGTACAACTTATATCTCCGTCAGCGGGTCTATATGATGTCATTTTTAATTTTCACACGTAAATATGAAGTTTTTAAAACACTTCAAACGCTTGTAGTTGTGTGTGAGCGCACGTGCTGACTGTTAACTCTCATTTAATATTAATAAAATCAGTTGAAGCGGCGCGAGTGCGCGGACAGCCCGACGGGCGGAGGGATATAAACTCTTAACACATGATGTCGCCAGCAGCCCTTCCTACTCCGCCGCTCGCCTCCCAGGGCCGCTGTGATTGGCGGAGGCGGCGCGCACGGCTCGCTCCCATTGGCCCGCGCCGCCCGTCAATCATAAAGCAGTGCCCACAGGATAAGATAGGCACCATTTGCCATAACTAAATAGTTACCTTGTACATCAAGTAAAGGGAGAATTGTTTTTAATTGGCAGCCCACCGCGGCCGGCGGACTCTTACCTGCTCCTCCACGCGCTCACACCTGCTGAATGCAACACCGTGTGACGTCTGCCGCTCCCGTGTCATCCAGCAGATGTGGATACAGAGCTCGGGTAAGTCTTAAAGCAGCTTGTATATTCGCCTCATTTGTGTTATTGCCTCTTCCTGTGTCAGTTGTGTGTGTGTGTCGGTGTTGTGGTAACTGTGCGGCGCTGCTGCTGCCCGACCCGCAGCACCGCAGCCTCCATCCGTGGTGGGCTTTTTTTTTTTTCTTCTTCTTCTTCCCGTGTGTGTCAAGGACACGCAGCGCTGCTTCGTGTAGTTTCTGTTGCTAAGTTAACATCAGTGTCACACTTCCAGCTGCTTCCATCCTGTCTTGTGTACTTGCGTGCACGTTTCCCCGCCTGTCCCGCACCTCCCGCAGCCCGGCTGATGAGGGTTTCGTGCGTTTTTTGCGTGTGCGCAACAGTCAAACCGCTCCACGAAGGGAAGCTGTCAGGGGCGATTTACGACAAGTGTCAGGCTGCGTGTGTGTGTTTGTGTTGTTGGATGCGATTTCTCTTCATTTCTGCGGATAGTGGATTTAATCTCAACTTTTTTTTTATGTTTTATTTATCGCGCCATCAATTTGGTTCACGCGTCAGATGGCAGCGCGAAGTGGGCAGATAAAGAGAGAAAGCGGCGCTGAGCCTCAGGATCTCTGTAGTTCTTTATAGAAAAAGAGAGAAACACACACACATATATATTTATATATATATATCCTTAAAGCTGTTGTGACTGTCGGATCATTTTATGTCTCTTTCATGAGCCCATTTCCGACAATTGTGCTCTCATCGCTGTGCGTAATTGCTTTTCTCCCGGGAGAGAGCGAGTGCCATCAAACTTCTAATTTCCTCCTCCAACCCGGAAACCATTTTGCTCGTGGAAGCAGCTCTGTGTTAATGATGGCATCAATAAACCCCGAATAAAAACTCCTGTCAAGTTTAGCTGTGCAGGTTCGTGTTTGGCTCCTGGTTTGGCTGCAGCTCAGGAGAGGCAGGTGACTGGGATTAGAGGGCAACGAGACAATGAGAATGTGTCTCTGGAGGGAAGTGTCTGCTGTCAGGAGGCAGGAGGAACTGTTATCTATTACATCATTATCTAGTGCAGCAGAGGGGATGTGCTGCAACACGGACGGATGAGTGTTTCAGCTGCGCCTGCAGGTAAAGTCCGGGTTGCCAAAAAGGTGTCAGGGAGGGATCTCGAGGGAGACAGTCCAGATAAGGGAGCTGAGTCCCGGCAGAGGAGGAGGAGAGCGGATTAGCCGTTTCTACGCGAGTCGCTGGCAGGAGGACGCCTCAGATGCTCAGCGTTGCCAATGTTTGACCAAATAAGACACGAGTAAACTGCTATGATAAGACTGTATTGATTCCTCAGAGAGGAAATCAACTTGTTAGAGTCCAATCTGCCCAGACACAACAAAACTGATAGCAGAGAATCTGCAGCTGCGAACGCCGACTGCCAAACAGCTCCGGTCGAGCACACCGCAAAGACGACAGGCGACGGCAGACGGCGTGAGAGGAAGCGGCTCTCCGTACCACAAGGTGGCGACAGTGTGATGTCATGTTTGGATAAACAAACCGTGGTTACGATAAAGCAGAGTTTGCCTTTCGTTTTCGCACCACTCTCGCTAATATAGTCGAGAATATGTGTGATTAAAAGATGCGAATAGCGCCGTCGAAGAGGCGTCGGCGAAAAATGTTTGAAACTATGGATACTACAGCGGCAGGCTCGATGAGCTTCCCTTTTATTTATCTGCTCCCAGAGTGATTTCTCTCCCTGACGTTGGCAGGAAAAGGTTGCACGTTCGAGTCCCTGAAATAAAACCCAAATACCAAACGTGTCCTGCAGAACTGCTCCTCAATCTCTCAGTTCAGACAGTATCACATAAGATCGCTACAAAAACCCAAACCGTCAATATTAATCAAAAAAACTGAGGCATCACGATTCAAGGTTTTTTTCAGGTTTTGGAAATAACAAACCGAACGGTCTGAAGTGGAATCAGAGTCAGAACTGCGTCCAAAGACGTCGTGCCGACATCAGATCTTCTTCGTCTTCTCATCTCGCTGCTTTTCCCTTTTTCAGCCTAAAGCTCCGAAATCTTCTCACCTGTTTTTGAAAGTTCGCCGCCGTTTGAAGCAAACCGGTGTTAGTTCAACAAAAATCCAGCGACTTGTGAGTTTTGTCAAATTTCACCATGGAGACGGTTTCATGTCGGCACCTTCTCTTATTGTCTGAGGTGTGAGCGAGCGAGCGAGCGAGCGAGTGAGTGAGCGTGGGTTTTTTGGGCTGACAAACAAAAATAAACGGCTCTGTTGTTTTTCTGATGTTGTCAAGATGTCAAAGCTAATAGGAGCACACACACACACACACACACACACTCACACGACACAAACAACACACACACCACACACCACACACACACCACACACACAGCACACACTCACACACACCAGCCACCACTCACACACACCTTATCTCTTCCTTCCTCCTTCCCCTCCCGCTGTGAGATGTGAACCAATGCCGACTTCTCTCTCCTCTGACATTAGTGAAGGCTCCTCATCATCCTCTCCTCTCCTCTACCTCTCTCCTCTTCCCTTCTCCTCTCTCCGCCTCCTGCCTCTCATCCTCTCCTCCTCTCTCACTCTCCCTCTCCCTCTCCTCTCTTCCTCTCCTCCTCCTCTCCTCCTCCTCTCTCCTCTCTCCTCTCCTCTCTCCTCCTCTCTCTCCTCCCTCTCTCTCGCCTCTCCTCTCTCCTCCGCGTCCTCTCTCCTCTCCTCTCGCCTCTCTCCTCTCTCCCTCCTCTCTCCTCTCTCTCTCCCTCTCCCTCTCTCCTCTCTTCTCCTCTCCCTCATCTCCTCCTCCTCCTCCTCCTCCTCCTCTCCTCTCCTCTCCTCTCTCCTCCTCTCCTCTCCTCTCCTCTCTCCTCTCCTCTCCTCTCCTCTCTCCTCTCTCCTCTCCTCTCTCCTCTCCTCTCCTCTCCTCTCTCCTCTCCTCTCTCCTCTCTCCTCTCTCCTCTCTCCTCTCCTCTCTCCTCTCTCTCCTCTCCTTACATCACCTTCACATCAGCGGCGTCTCACCTTTCTCCCGAGTCTCTTGAGGGCTTCTTCCCCCTTTTTTTTCACTTGTGTACTCACGCAGGAACACAATCCGCAAATTGAAGCAAATATTGTAGCTGGACTTGTTCGGTGAAAAGGGGCTTAAGTCTGCTGATAACTTATGGGCTCAGCTCCAGTAATGGGCTTTTGTGTCCCTGAGAAGCGTGACTGCAGGCGAAGCTGTACGCCGGCTCTCATCGACGGAGCTAAAGCTTCCACTGCCAGGACACACACACAAAAAAACTTAAGGAGACAGTTTTTATAGTGAAAGTAATCTTGGAATTAATTCCCCTGAACATCCATCCAAATTCTCCCTGAGTTATTTATTTTATTTGTTTGCGAGGGACTGAAGCTGAAGCCATGTGCTCCATCGTGTGCTCTGCTGGCTGCAGTCAAAACACAGCGGGAGGAAAGAAACGAGCCCAGCCCCTCCTCTGCCTCCCTGTTTCTGTTCATTTGAGGAAGTACAATCATCCTCTCCTGCCGCAGCTTCCTGCCGGATTGCAAACACAGGCGGGCGGTCGTCCGTCCGTCGCGCTCTCCAGACATTACAGAGTCTGTCAGAGGACGGAGGAGACGGCGTGGAGAAGTTCAGTGTGAGGGCTTTTAGCACCAGTGTCCAATCACACCACAGTTTAGTTTATATCATGGATTAATCTGTTAATTATCATACTTAATCAATCTGACATCTTTTTCTGTAAAACATCAGAACATTGTGGAATAAATCTGCAGTTTTATGACGTCCTCAAACATCTTACATGTCTGTGGATGCAATTTCACCTTGTTTACACCATTATTATATCCATGTGTGTGTATTAATAGTATGTAAAGCTAAAGCAGTCTGCTGGGGACAAACTCCAACTGTTACAGCTGTCATGTAGTCAGTTTTGATTCTCTCCATGTTGAGTAATGTGCAAAAAATCCTGTTTATATTTAATTTCCTGTTATATGACAGAAGAAACTCCCCAGACTTCCAGTTTCCCCTTTTTTTATTAGTAAAAGGAACAAAGTTTTAAGCTTAATTTCTTAAGAAATATGTTGTTCTGTCTCTTTTTATATCAGAAAAAAAAGAAAAATACAAAGAAATATTCACTTTGAGGTCCATTAGAAGCTCTTCTTGCGTAACACGACTGTACTTTGTTGTCCAATTGTCATTAAAATAGTAAAACTGTTTGTTTTCAGAGCACTTTGAGGATTTTTCTGTCATTTTTGTGACTTTATTTTGAGGCCAACCTGCAGAAGATTTGTGTTAAAGTGAAATAAAACTTCATCTGCGACAGAAAATTATCTAAAATTTGACTTATTGCCAAACTAAATCTTAAGTGTCCTACGAGGAGCTACTGGACGCTACTAGCGGTTAGCGTAGCCTCTTCGCTTCAGGTTTGATTTGCTGATTGGCTCCGCTGGTGGTCGCGCTCTCCTGCTGTTGATCTGATTGGTTGAAGTAAGCCTGTGATAGGCAGATGGTTCGTCCAATCACGGGCCAAGTATTTTGCCTTTTTTTCTTTTCAAAAACATTTTTCCTCACCGTTGCCAGATCGTTCTGTGTGACGAACCATCTGGCACCCTCAGGTTAAATATAAATATTATTGAAAATCAATGAAATGTTTGTTTATTTCTTATCCTCTGGTTCCAGTTTGTCAAATGTTTTGTTGCCTCTTCTTGTTTGATATCGTTGTAAATTAAATATCTTTGGTTTATTTTGGGGAGGTCGGCCTGGAGTCAGACAACATTCAGTCAACATTTATCTTGTTTTCTGACATTTCCAGATTAAATGATAGAAACAGAGCTGAACGCCGGCCCTCTAAATGCTGCTGTTGGCTTTTGTGAGGGCCGAGGAGAGGAAATCAGGTTCAAACCGATTCATTTAAATTAAAAACTAAAGAGCAAGTGAGCGGCGACACATTAATCCCCTGACAGATTTTCCGGAGCTCTCCATTAGTCAAGAAGACCCTCCAGACTCTCACGTTGGAACCGGAGGGGCTTCGACGTGCGCTGTAATTTTAACCGAGGTCTAATTTTCACTAATCAATTTGTTTGTTGGCCAGGCTGAGTATTGACGGACTGTAATCACTGCTGAGGCCAGCCGGAGCAGAAAATGACATCATGGCGCTGTGGAGGTTTTTTTTAAAAGTTTGTGTTGTTCTGAAACCGTGAAACTGGACGCAGACGAAGGAGAGCGTCGGGTTTTCGAGGCGAGCTGAGCGACCGTAACCTCCCGCCACCTCATTGATTCGGCTGTTTACCTCTTCGCCCCGGACTCGTACAGTAGAGCAGCTTTCGGTGGACATGTGTTTTGTCCAGGGAAAAAAAAAAAAAACCCTCCTTGTAAGCCGGGGTTAGACGAGCACGCCCCCGCCACTGCTGTCGAACTGAAAGCCCTCACCCCGCGAGCCGCGCTCCTTTTCAGAAGACGGACGAAGCGCTTCAGCAGAAAGGAGCAATTACTACCTGCTCCGCTCGTGTTGCTTTCATGGCCCTCTTTTGTGTGCTGATTCCAGGGCAGATTTTGTCCGCGGCTGTTCCCACGCTGAGCGAGGAGAACAGGAAGAACTCAGCGGCGCAGCAGGCCTCTGCCTTCTGCTATTATGGCTGTGATTCAATCATGGCAGGGCAGCGTTTTACCCCGGCACACCGAGAGAGGGAAAGAACCGCCGTCCTCCTCTCTCGCTCTCCGTTAATGGAACTTAAAGCCAAAGGTGTTTTTTTTTGCACAAAGAGGAGACCATCAGCCACTTAATGTGGGAAGTAACAGCAGCTAGCCTCACCTCACAATCCACTCTCCCCCCTGCTGCACTTTCAAAATGGCCTCCCCTTCTTCTGTGCTCGCAGCCAGAGAATCACACGGCGGGCGGAGGAACCAGACCGGGCGAGATGCGCCTCTCCCGGCGCTGCTCATCACGCCCACTGTTTGTTTGCTTTGGCCTGAACCGGAGCGGCGAAGTCGAGTGTAGTTACAGTGTTTTTTATTTATTTTTTTTGGGATTTGGTTCATTTTCAGTTTCACGTTTCCCAGATTAGCAGCAAAGCAAAAGCAAAAGTTATTGTGACTCACAAATTCGCACTTTGCTCACGTTCGAGCAGCGTTAACGGCGGCGTGGGAGGATTTTTTTAAATGCCGCCTCGCCCGTGAATGAAGTCGTCTCTCTTTGAGTAAACTCTCCATGATTAGACTGAAAGGTGAAGGTGAGAATGACGTCGTCGGACCAACTCGTCGGACGATCAATGCTAACATTTATTTATTTGTAGATTAGCAGATAAATCGATGACGGTCTGTTGTATGTTGGCGGCTGTTTGCTTCCCTGTTGAGAGGATGCTGATGATGTCATCGTTACACTAGTTTCTTTCAGTTATTCTCTGATCAATCGACAGGAAATGAATCGACCATTTAACCTAATTAACCATCAGTCGTCATGGACTCTGATGGAGCAGGAGAGTCGACTGAAAGCAGCATGTTTTAACAGAAGCCGGCAGCTGATCCTGGATCAGGCAGCCGGACGTTTATATTCTGACATTTCAGAGAATAAACAGCGAGTGAAGGATTGTTTCAGCTGCGTCAGCCTCCCCCAGTTGTTCCTCGTTACTGGAAGGAGAGAACTCGCAGAGCTGAAGTGATTTTGATTCCTGTGCATGTGGCTGAGCGTGAACCAGCTCTCATCATCACAGCAGCTGCCAACGCTTGAGGAGTAAAAACTGAATCCAGCATCCGATCCTGTCCGGTCTGCGGTCAGTTTCAGCTCTCAGAATCACCTCAGTTTGGTTTATGTGTCGTCACTCTCACCTTCATGAAAACATCGAACCAAAAGCATCGAATAAACCTCTCGAACTCGCACGTTAGACGCCGCTGAAATGTTTCCTCGACACCCAAAACAGTAAAAAAACACGAGCGGACATTCTCATTGATCACGTCTGTGATTTGACATTTCCTGATATTGATTCAAATTTTTATTTAAGTGCTTGTTTTTCTTAAAATGTTAAAAATTGGTTCTGAAAACAAAAACTTCAGTTGTGATATTTGGACATCTTTAAGACCCGAAACAGTCAGCTGATGAATCGATACGTGGATCATCAGTAAATGTAGCTCAGGTGCAAAGACGGAGCTGTGAAGGGTAATCAATACATTCCCTCATCGGCTGTTTTGATAATCGATTTATCAAAAAGAAAATCGATTCTTCACTGTGAATATTTTCTTTGTAAACTGAGTATCTGCAGCTTTCGGACAAAACAAGACATTTTTATCAACCGAACAGCTAATCAATCAATCAATCAATCGATCAATCAGCTGACCGTCAGATTAATCAACGTTGTGAATCATCGTTAATCGCGGTCGTGTTCTGCAGAAAGCTTCCCGAGCTTCTCCTGACTGTTTCTCACTATTCGCTGACATTTTGTCGACTTTTTATTGATTAATCGGGACAACAAACTAACGATGGTGGTAATTAGCTGCAGCCCTGTAAAGAGTTCCAGCTGTGCCTGCGTGGTGTAACGTGTCGGACCCCCGGGGGCCCGCGGTGATCAGGATCAGGGTCCGGAGGAGTCGTGGCTGCAGGGCGACGACCCGCCTTACTTACACGGGACTAATCCCCCCCTCGTCCTCCAGCGAGCTCCTAATTGAGCCATCATCAGCTGCTGATCTACGGGTTAAACATCAATTAAGGTAATGAGCATATAGAGAAGAGGAGGAGGAGAGGAGGAGGAGGAGGAGGAGGAAGAGGAGGAGGAGGAGGAGGAGGAGGAGGAGGAGAGGAGGGTCCTCAGTCCGGAGGGCAGGGAGGTGATGCAGACTTGCCCTGTAGAGGAGGAGGAGGAGGAGGAGGAGGAGGAAGAGGAGGAGGAGGAGGAGGGTTGTTGGTTCAGCTGTGTTTGTGTTGGACCGGCTACCGTCTCAGCTCCTCACACACGTTTTCAGCTGATGTCGTCATCGTCGCCGTCAGGTTCAGTTTTCATACCAGAAGATGTTCAAAGTGACGAGATCTGGAATCGTTTCTCCAATTAAACGTCGAGCCGTTCTGTCGGACTTCAGCACTTCATCTTCAGCACATCGCCGTGAAAACTAGTTTTACTTTCATGACTTGGAATTGAATCGTGAAAACTAGGAATCGTGTTGAGAAGCAGCCGAGCTTCTGGTGAAAAGTTCCTCGCGGTCCGTTTGATCAATAAACTGAAGCACATGACGAGCTCCCAGAACCCAGAGTGACATCATCAGATCGTCTTATCGCCGCCTGACCCGCCAAAGGAATCAGATTACAAACAACACATTCTCAGATTTGAGGCTGTATTAATTAGATTTAATCAGAATATCCAGATAGTTATGATGTCATCATGATTTCAACTCATCCTGGTACAAAAACCTGATTAAAATCCCACAAATCTGTCAAAACTTTGTGAATTATTTGACTATAAAACTGTTTTGCTATCGTTATTATTGTAGAGTTTATATTATATGTTATTATATATTATAAGTGTCGTCTCTTCCTGGTTTTAAAGACTCTGTTGCAGTGACATGATGTGATTTTCTGACATATTACTGACAATTATTGATCAGAATTCACATTGTGTTCTGATTTTGTACCAAAAGTCAACGTGTTATTATTGATATCAGGATATTTGGTCAAAAATATGATATTGTCATCCAGTTCTGGCTTATTTATGACGTGCTTAATAAAAAGTTATGTAAAGCCTAAAACATGTTAAATCTTGTGTGTAACCGTGAGCAGCTACAGTTCAGTTTTCTCATGAAATCTTTTCTATATATCCGTACGTAGGTGACTCTTCTCCTCTCTGTGGTTGAACAGCACCAGTTATTGAAACTGAAACTTAATCAGAAGAAAAAACCCAAACCCGCCCTCGCAGTTTGATTGACAGGTCATCTGTGGAAGTGCAGCCGCAGCGGCGAAGAAACGAGACGTCCGCCTCGTAGATTACAGCCTGAAGTGACATCTTTAAACGTATTTATCCTCGCTGAAAGCTTTTGAGGAAATTAACGATTAAGCCTTAAAAGTGTTTTCGTGCAAAACAGATCCCACGTGTGTGTGTGAGGATGTTTAAGAATGTCATCCGTCCCCTGAGAGAGCGGCGCCGTTAGTTTGTTTGAATAAGAGCGAGCCGGGTCGGACGGGGACGCGTCACAGCGCCTCCGGTGTGTTTTTGTTATGATGGCAGACGCTTGATAATATCAAACTTCCTCATTATTTGACTCGATGATTAGAGATTCTCCTTTTTGGGTTTGCGATGCTGCAACACGCTGCAATTTGTCTTCCTGCTCGACTCGATCTGAAGAAATTGTTTTTTTAAAGGAGGTCAATAAAGAGTCAGACGTGTCCGACGTCTGGGAAAAAAACGCTTCCTGCCATGTGAAATTGATCATTCAATATTTAACAAACACAGATGATTCAATCTTTTAAAACGCGTAATTATTTTATAAGCAGAGCTCTTAAGATGACTCATAGATTTGATAGAATCCCAAAATGTGCCGCAGCTTTCATGTCAGCAGTTTAGCGCTCTTCATCGACTCGCTCAGACGTTCAGCCGCCGAGCCCAACTTTGAAGTCGGGAGCGCTCGGCACGACATCGCGTGTCAATTATAGATGTTTCCTCCGAGATGTGACGTGATTGACGTTTTTTAAAAACATTAATGTAGTGATAAACAGAAGGTGATGTGATGTGCGACTCTGCAGCTCTGCGAAACGTGCCGCTCGTCTGCAGATGTGGTGGAAATAAACAGTTTACTTCCTGAATCGGTTCCCGAGGTTTGTTTATTTCCTCGTCTTTGTAAACTTGGACTCCACCGGTACTCGTCTGTTGTAATCAGTGAAATATGATCTGAAACATTAGGAAGTTGTGTTGCTATGAAAACAACCTGATGTGTTTGTGGCGACTGCCGGTCTCAGCTTTCAGCAGGAGAGGTGGATGTTGGCGTTTCCCTCGACCGTCGCCCCGGCCTGAGTTATAATCAACCTTTCTGTGGTTTACCGCCGACTTTCCAGTTCATGGCACAGAGAATTCCTCCGCTCGCTCCTCAGATGATGGATCGTGGGGAAGTAGGGCGGCAGGGTGGCCTGGACGCTACGCAGAGACCTGTCCTGTAATCTGAAAGGTCACGGGATTGTGTGTTGCGAGGTGTTCGGGACCGAAGTGCCCTCGAGCTGGACGCCAAACGACCGTCCCGCTGCTCTGATTTCACTCGGTTTGTAGGAACATGAGTCAGTCGGCGCAGCAGGTTCCGCTCACGCCGCTCGCTGCAGTCGTCCTGTGAAGATCTGTTACATAAAATGTGAAAAACGGAAATGAGATTTTTATATAAAAAGAAAAAAAAAAAACCTCTGTGTGGTAAATCCCTACGCAGTTGTTGATTTTTTTTTTTTCTGTCTTTCTAAAAATACTCAGTTCAGGGCACTAAATATATCCGGTCTGCCTCGGAAGAAATTGCTGGAAATAACCCGCTTTGGAGCCAAAATGGAAATGTGTGCTGACCTCATTTTGACTGCGAGGTAGAAAACAAGCGAGTGAAAACACTGACGGCACGTAATATTTATTTTGATGGGGGATTATGGAATCTGTGGGACTCTGGACATCTCATTACATTTCATCTCCGGGTGTCGTTGCCGTTTTGTGATCTCGCTCTCTCTCTTTCGCTCTTTTTGCAGTCGGTCGCTGAAGCACTTTATCCAGATTAAGTTGTGTTTTCCTTCCTTTTAATATTCTCTTTACAAACCGAGAGAGGTCATCTGATGCAGAGCCGACCCCGAGTGGACTCTGTGTCGGCGGGATCAGAGGACAGTGGTTCTGGATCGAGACACAACCTACAGTGTCCATGTGGGTTAAATGCAACTTAAACCCAACACAATTTGCAGGATTAACCTTAAATAACAGGAGCAGGAGCAGCAGCAGCAGCAGCAGCACCGGGCCCGGCTCGACCTTGACTGGGCCGGGGTGTCAAAATCCACTTAAATTCAATTTGAATCCATTTAGTTCAGCTTCTGGCAACCTTCAGCAACACAGCCTTTTATTTAAAATTCCATTAGGTTCTGAAGTATTCTCAGAGCTTCTCAAAAAGTGGCTGAAAAGATGAAAAGTGACGAAAACCAAATGAACAGAACCGAGTGTGAAAGCAGAAGTAGAGAGGAGATGCTGCTCCAGTTTATGTTGAGTTTATTAATGACGACTTGTATCAAACAGACATTTAATATCAGCAGCGATTTTCATATCCAGTCATTTTGGCTGATTGCAGGATAATCAATAACTAATTTGCTGCTTTTCTTTGTCTTTAATGGCAGTAAATGAAGTTTGTTGGGTTTTAAACTGTTGGTTGGACAAAAGAAGCAATTTAAAGACGTCATGTTGGACTCTGGGGCATTAATTTTGCAAATAATTGGCAGGTTAATCGATGAAAATTGCAGAGAAAATACATTTTTTTAACGTTTTCGGTCATATCAGCAGAAATGTTGATTTAACTGATGACATATTGTTTCGTAGGCGCTCTGGCGTGTCCGTGTTTCTTTAAATCACTTTCATCTTGGTCAGAATTCAAAAGAAAGAGTGACAGCTGCTCGTTTTTTTGCACACAGGTTTGGTTAACTTCCCTTTTTCAGCGAGTACGTTTCGAGCTCTGACGTCGTTGTCGTGTCTTGAAGAGACCGCGAGCTGGAAAACAGTCTTCCACCGAGTGAATCGGACTGCTGGTGACGTGCTTGGTGCAACCTGCAATACTTCAGTGTGTGAATCTTTGTGGATTTACCTCAGGAGACATTTGCGTGCCCTCGTTTGTCTTGAAGTCAAAGGTCAAGGTCGTCTTGACTTAGCTGCAGAACGGTAACCTCGGAGGTCGGAGGGATTTAGTGTCAAGGGCGAGAAAGTAGAGCAGACGGCTGCCGACACGGGACTCCAGCAGGAAGACACACAGTACCAACCCGCCCTGGTTCTGATACCAGTGTCAGTGTCGCGTCACGTCATAACTTCAGACTCATTATTTCATAACACAGCTGGAATAAAAAGGTTAGCGAAGACGCCAGAGGTCCAGTAAGAGCAGCACGACCCCGGGGAGGATTACTGAGAACTCAGAATCACAAATGGACTGCGTTCTGTTCCGCTCGGATTAAAGCTCCTCCGTCCAACGACTGAAGCTGCAGCCTCCGATGTGCACAGCTCTGAGGGTTCACCGGAGGTCGAGCCGGCACCGTTGCCAGGGAGCTCCGGAGAACAGCGCATCACGAAAGATCAGAAAAGGAAAAAAGAAAAGCAGAAGAAACAGAAAGAAGCCGGGACGAGGATCAAGGAAGCGCTCGCACACCTACGAGACCGGAGGACGCTGCGAGAGAGAGAGAGAGAGAGAGATTTTCTACATCTGTTTTAGGAAAAAAGCCTTTCTGCCTCGGATGCATCATTCAGTATTCAGAAAACACGGATCGTTTCTGCCTCCAGAAGCAGAAATGTTTCATAATCAGAGGTCTTTTTCTTTCTGCTGACTCAAAAAACTCCGATAGTAAGTCGTACTGTAAGTTGCTTTTGCCAGACATCTTTTTTTTGTTACAGCTGGTGCCAAAATTTCCGGCAGAAAATCTAAAATTCTAAATCGCTGCTTCAATTCGGCTTCTTTTAGGAATCCCATTTTATTTATTACAGGTTGTGACCTCACGACACTGCCGGTGGAACTGAAAGAGACGAGCGTGAGTAATCAAAAATATCACTTCAGTGTTTCCGAGGCGTCTCCCTACATACCACCGACTCTCTCTCTCTCTCTCTCTCTGGCTTCCTCTCCCGTCTTGTTTCCTCTTTGCTGACGTTGGCTCAGCCTCGCCTGCCTCGCTGCCAAACTTATGACGATTGTTTCAGATGAATGACGTGAGATTAAACGCGGGCGCCGCGGTGCTTTTGTTGTGCATTCAGATAGAAGTTGTCACGCAAGGCTTGCAGCGTGTTACAGGATCTGATCCGCTGCCACAGTTTTTTGGGGGTTTTTTTGGAGCTAAAAAAGCTGCGACTTCACTCTTTTGCCAGTCACACTGAGGAGGAAACATCAGATTGAGGAGGGGGGGATAAGAAGTGGGAGACTTTGAGCTGCAGTGTGAACGCAGCCTGAGTGCCGTGCCACCATACTGACGGGGTTGCGATGGCGTGAGAGCCGCGGCTGCTGGCCAGCGCTCCGGCACAGCTGAAATAGCAAGCAGCAGAGCCAGGAGCTGAAACTCAACACTCAGGCTTCTCACACTCCCCCCTCTCTCTCCCCCTCTCTAAACCTCTCTCTCTCCCTCTCTGGCTTGCTTTCTCACCTCTCCTCTTCACCCGGCCTCTCTTATATCTGAGATCCTGGCGTGCTCTTGCTCTTCATCATCCTCATGTAGCCTCCATCCATCCATCCATCCAACCATCCCCCCTCCCCAGATCCCGCCTCTCATTGAGTTCCTCCCACACCTCCCTCTCCTCCACTTCCAGCGGAGCGCGGCAGAGAGGTTATGGCCTCATTTGAATATCTGAATGTATATCAACCTCCTCCTCGCTGGGGCGTGGAGTCGTTTTACGGTCGCGCAGCTGTGGTGGTGTTATGGGACCATCTGCGCCGGGCTCATTGAGTTAGCCACGAGCTAAAGTGGAAAAGAGAGCATGGAGGGAGGGAGGGAGGGAGGGAGGGAGGGAAGCTGCTTAGTCCTCCTCGTTCTTCTTCTGTTGTAGAGGAGCCATTACAGAGTTGGGAAGAAGAAGAAGAAGAAGAAGAAGAAGAGGAAGAGGAAGAGGGGGGAGGAGCTTCTGTAGTCACACACTTCCTTATGTTTGTGTATGTGCATGTGCTGTTGCCATGACTCCAGGCGTGTGCGTGTGAGTTCATGCATGAACACACACACACACAGTGCGTGTCCGTGTGCATTTGTGTCAAAATGTTTCATCTTTGTTATTAAAAAAAAAGGCGTTTTCATAAAGATTTTAAAGATGCAAATGTTCAGAATGAAGACAAATTAAACAGATATTTATTTTATTGGCGTCTTTTTAAAATCAGCAGCTGAACCGATCGGATCCGTTCGTCAATACTTTTGACATCAGAGTGAAAGTCTCAGCACGAAGCAGCTCGACAGGAACTTTACAAACTACAGACGAGCAACATCATGATTTAAAGGAAACTTTCACCACACAGTTCCTTACTGGTGTTCGTCTCACCTACAGTAGTAATCATCATATTGATTTGCTGATGTGTTAGCTGCTGATGCAACATCGTCTGGTGCCGGGTCGGTTCTGTGTGGACTGGTCTCTTCCTGCTGAGATGTTGTAGCCTCAGTGCCGGTTCTGTTTTACAGTGAAAAACCAGAACTTCAGACACATTCTGTCGTGATCAGACAAAGTTTGTTTTATATCGTAATGCAAATGATTTGCATCCAGGACTTTTAGAAATCGAGTTACTCGGTACTCGATTTTCAGCCCGAGCTGGTTAGCTTAGCATAAAGAGTCCAAACCCAAATGCTGATATTCAAACACAGCACATGACCACAGTTCCTGCTGAGGGTAAACGTTTTAAGACTAATAGTCATTTTTCAGATGGAATAAGTCAAAACATTTTCTGTTTCCAGCTTCTTAAATGTGAGAATCTGCTGCTTTATCTTTAACGAGACGGTAAATGAAGAGTTTTGGGGGTTAAACAAACAGTTTGTTTCAAGAAGTGACATCTTCAATCTTGAAAATAATCTTCAGATGAATCATTAATGAACATAATTGAGTTGATTGCAGCACTGACCCTTACTGGCTTTATCTGAAGCATTCAGTGATGTAAATAAAGACCTGCAGAAAGACTTTCACCATCCATCGTCTGCCATCTTTGTTTAGAGATTCAGATCTTGACCTGGTTTACGATGTGAGGACGTGACAGTTTACACAGACAGTGCAGATTGTGTTGAAGTGTCTGCAGGCCTCGTGTTGTCGGTGTAATCACACTTGAACGCACAGGAAGAGTTTCTGTTGTTGTGTTTGTCTTGTTTCGGTCCGAAGTACCTTTTCACTTCACCACAGAAACAGTGTTTTTCTTTCTTTTGGAGTCATTAAGAAGGTCTTAGAAGTCGTTAAATCTGCGCTCAGAAAGAGTGCAGATGCCCTGATGGCTCTTAAAAAAAAAGCGGCGCTGAAATCCATTTTCTTTGCTCTGATGTGCCAAAAAAAAAAAAGCCCTCAGCTCACGGCGTCAGCGAGGAGTGTGTGTTTTTTTTTTTTCGCGGGCAAAAGCACAGCGGCGCTTTCAGTCGATAGCGAGTGTACTTGTTTTCTGGCGCGGCCGTGTCAGCGCAGGGATTAGATAACGCTTTATTTGATGGTGTTCAATGGCTGACTCGTCCTCACCTCTCGCCCAGGCCTCTCCTGCTCTCCAGCCCACACACGCTCCCATGTAAAAAACCAAACGCACACAGACATCCACCCACTGACTCACATACTCACACACACACACACACACACACACACTCCCGTTCTCGCTCTGCGTCCGTCCTCGGGAGGATTCTGACAGTTGTTTATGTTATTGAACTGGTTATCACATTACAGCTGGAACATCAGCAGGCTCGGAGAGGAAGAGTCCTCCCGCTTTCTCAAGAAAGGCCGAGAGAGAGAGTGAGAGAAGAAGAAGGGGGGAGAAAGAAAAAACAAGAGCGGAGGGGAAGGATAGATAAGAATGTTTGAAATGTTTCTGCCTCGCGCTCGTCAGCATCGTCGGGCTGAAAAACCACACAGAGCCTCGTGTTGGACAGTTTGGTTTCTTCTAAACACAGCCGATGTTTTTCTGGTAGGAGACCGTAAAGATTCCCGGGTCTCTCTCTCTTCTTGCTAATCTTTGAGGTGTGATCGGGCTCGTTGTCCTGCTGCAGTATGAAGTCGAGTCACATGATGGTTTGAGGAAAGGTTTCTACAGGCGTATTAAAGCATCAGGCTCAGTTTATCAGAGATAGAAAAGCAACGTCATCACAGATGGAGGACAACAACAGTCCTGTCAGGGGAAGGCTGTCCTGCTTTGTCTCACAGGATGAGCAGCAGTGAGGACGAACACTTGATGTGGGCAAAGAAAAAACAGAATTTCACGGTGGATGATTTACAAAAAAAACCTCCCATTTCCTGATGATACCACGCTGTGTTTTGTTGCCGCCTCTGCAGTTGGAAAGCTGCACAGAATCTCTCGGTTTTCGGTTTTCGGTTTCGTTAGATTTCTGTTTTGAAAGGTGCAAAAATAAAACCAGCGTTGTGCTGCGTCCACCTGCAGTGACGGGTGAAGTTTTAATTTGAAGGACTGGTTGGACAGTAGAGCTTTTAAAGGGCAACTTCCCTAAATTTAACACTTTAAATTGGAAGTCACTCTGCATATGTGGAAATAAACTTTGCATTGTGGGTAATGTAGGCTCCACAAATACGTGGAATAAAAACAGGTGATATTTCTGAGTGAGATGCTCGACTGCTTTTCAAAACCTGGAGCCTACATTACCCACAATGCCACTGAGTGACATCAGTGGAGGGCAGTTTATCAGATCGCATCCAGCTTCCCACAAGAGCTAATTAAACACACTTTGTAGTGTAAAAACTGGTGGTTTTACCCTTTAAAATTACACACAGTACCATGTAGATTAGCATTTTAGCATCATTAGCTGTTTGTTTGCGTTGAACCTTTAACGTTTGCACCATCAGTCTCGCTTTAGGTCGAGTCAGACGGAGAATATGAATCTGGAAGTGGAGCTGCGTTCCACCTGAGCTCAGTACTTTTATATAAACCCGTCTCTGCGTGTTCTGCCTGTTGAGCTGCGCTACAAAATGTAAATGACTGTTGATAAATCATTTCCTCCGTCGCAGCAGGCGAGAGGAACCCCGTGAACGATGAAGGGAGAGAAGAAAGAACAGATTTGGTGGTTAAAAAGTCTCTCGCACTAGAAGTTACGGAAACTTCTTTTCCTCGCTGTGTTTTGCACACCCAGCAAGAATACATAATCCCAAGATGTGTTTTCTCTCCTTCTTCTTCTTCTTCTTCTTCTTCTTCTTCTTCTTTCACCCCATGGTTTTTGTCATCCAATCCAAAGAAGTGCTGCGCTTTCAAATCCCCTTCTCTTCTTCCCGGCTTTGCTCCTCTTTTTTTTGTTTTCTTTTCTACAAACCGATGCTCGTCGTCCTAAATATCCCGCCCGCGCTCCACCGCAATTCACGTCGCAGGGAGAACTTTGTGGAGGCTTGTTCGTGTGTCTTCAAATTCCTGGATAAGACTTCTGTGACGGAGCCTTTTTTTTTGTCAAAAGAAGGCGTCTGTCTCGCTGAATCTGAAAAAGTTTTGCTCAACAATCGAGGAAACGCTCGCACTCGTGATGAAACGACTCAGAGGGCGATCGCTTTCCTGACTTCGAGCGTGACCTCGGGATTATAAGAGCCACATCGTTACGGTCACTGTGATTGTACACGGTGCTGATTGAAGTATAAACGTGGGTTAAAATGATTATGGATTAACATGACAGCGTGGCTTTTTTCTCTCTCCTCGCTGTAACGCCGGCACCGGGCTCCAGCGAAGCAAAGCAAAGGAGCTTAGTGCTCTCAGCCCGGAGTTCTGCTCCGCGGCAGCATCTGTTGTTCTAGTCGGACACGGCGAACACACTCCTCGAGCCGCTCCGACACATGCTGGAGGGTCATAAAGCCCCTGTTTTAATGCAGAGAGTGTGTGTGTGTGTGTGTGTGTGAGAGTGTGTGTGTGTGTGTGTGTGTGAGAGTGTGTGTGTGTGAGAGTGTGTGTGTGTGAGAGTGAGTAGGTGGGTGATACAGTATGAAGGAAAGCTTTTCACAGAGGACAATTCCTCTGGAGTCACAACAGGTGTGTGTGTGTGTGTGTTCGTGTGCGTGTGTGTGTGTGTGTGTGTGTGTGTGTGTGTGTGGATAGCTGAAGGGGAATTATGAGCCGGGCACTAAAAAGGAGGAGGAGGGGTGGAGGGCTTATGAAGGGTCCCCTCTGCCCCACCTGTAGCCTGTCAGCTGTTGTAAGCCTGTTAAAACGTCAGCTGTTTCTGAGGAGAAGTGTGTGTGTGTGTGTGTGTGTGTGTGTGTGTGTGTGTCAATGTCAGGGAGCTCGTGGAGGTTGACGGGGGAGGGGGCCGGCTCCGTGTGGCCCTCAACGCCCCATTGCACATCAAACGCCTCGTCGCCTTCGGGGGATTTGTTTGTGAAAAACACAGCGCCTCGTGCCTGCGTCAGCCGAGCGCCATGACGGTCCGGTTTCCCTCCTGCGTCTGCGTCTAACTGCTACGTTTGGTTAAAGTTAGACCCTCCAGATTAAAAACAGAACAAGACAAATGTCAAAATTTGACTTTAATCCCCCCCAGAAATAAGTTTGGCATCTCCAGCTCCGGCTACGAAACCTGAAACACGTCTAAACTTCTCAAATTCATCTGTGTTTTAATGTTGAAAGACAAAAACAGCTGCAGGAAGGCTCCGCCAAAATAAAATGAAAAAACAAAATTAGGACATATCTGATCAAAGACTGAGAAAAACAAGATCAAGTACTGAAATACTTTGTGATCTAGGAACAAATTAACAACATCTGGACGTCTTGGAAAAGACTTTTTTTTGCAAAATTGGGCGAGTAGATCAGTTAACTTGTTGACAAAAGAATCAAATGTGGAACTGATCTGTGATCCAGTCGGAGACTTTTAGGACTCTTTGATGCGGTTTTCGTGTTTTCAGCTGTTTGGTTCTGACCTCGCGGCTCGTTATCAGCTCATTTCCTCTTCTTCTTCTTCTTCTTCTTCTTCTTCTTCTTCGTCTTCTTCTTCTTCTTCTTCTTCTTCTTCTTCGTCTGTCGCGTATTTAACACGACGGCTGCAGCTGAACATTATTTTCATTATCAGTTAATCTGCTGGTTGTTTCCTCGATGATAACTCCGTTTTGTAAAATGCCACATTTCCCAGACGGCAGCTTCACCAGTCTGGTCTTCATATTCAATTGACTTTAATGTCTTTTAATAAAGTGGCTCCCATTTATTTTGGCTGCTGAGCCCTTATTAAAGTCTGTTTATTGCCCCTCCTGGTCCTGCGAGTTACTTCTACTCCTTAGATTGTGTAATTTGAAGTTTTAAAAGATGGAAGACGTGAAAAATATCCTTTTTTTTCAGGTAAAAAAACAATATATTTTGAAATGTTTTTTCAATCTTGTCTCTTATATTATCTTCTGACCCTCAGATGAATTTAGAGGCTCTCACACATTGTTACCATTAATAAAATGTTAATTTCATAATCTGAGCTCACAGTTTATATAAATGTGAAGGTAACTATAGCAACAGAGCCTCTGCCTGGTGACTTAAGAAAGGACTTAAACTCACAGATTTACACCAAAACTATTGACTGATGAAATAACATTTTTATGCAGACGATGTTTAACTTTATATTCCACAGCTGTGATCAGACGTCACGGTTTAACTTTAACTTGACTTTACGAGCACGACATCTGCGTGTTTGTTGCTCTTCTTCTGTGTTTTTATTGGCTTCTCACAAAACATCTTTAAAGGTGCATACCGCCACCTACTGTGTGTACTTTGTTAAGTCAACAAAAGCAGTTAGACTTTGTATTATCAGCTATAATTTCTTTATCTGCCAACAATGATAATGTCAATTTTCCATCATTGGGTCGATATTTTATCTCTCCGATATCTCATTTGTGCTGCACTACATTTGTAGGTGCAGCTAAACGACAATAAAGCTTTGATTGATTGATTGATTGACATGATTGCTGTAAAGGGTTTCTTGCTTTCAGGTTTACTTCCTGGTTGTGCAGCCCTGAATATGTAGTGTTTCCTGTTTACAGATTTTAAAACTGTTTTTCTGAGCTCAAGGAAAAGTTCACAAATATAAAACCTTGATGGATAAAAAAAAACCTTTTGCAGACATCTTTTATCACGGTGGTCCATCTGGAGAAAGTATTTTTGGGGGCTGTAGGTTCACGATCAGCTGCAGTACCACAAGCGGCCACTGGGCAAAATTGGAAGGACATTACCTTCATGGTCGCTGATTTCTTGTTGGAACGAATCGACACCGAGTGACGTCCCGTATATATCCCACCTCTGCAGACCGCGGCGGTGGTTTGGTTAAAGTTTCTTCTCTTGGCATCATTTAAACGTAGCGAGCTCGTCATGTTGGCTTTGATTTAGAAAGCTTCATGCGGACTAATTTAAATCTGGAACTGTCTGATCAGAAGTCTGCAGCTCTAACCAGACGTTACCAGCTGCTGCTGCTCGATATGAAAACACTCCACTCTTCTGAGACCCAGCAGGTCATGAAACAGGATTGTAGACCTCACACACTTCATCAGTCCACCGCAGGACCATCACGTCAACACGGAGGAGTCTTTGAGCGAGCGCGTGACCTTTCTTCTCCTCCTGTAGTATTTAACTCCAGCGAGCTCACACAGGCTGTTTACATTCGGAGGAATAAGAGTCGATTTTGGCCACAGAGTGATTTTTCCAGCAGCACTTCAAACAAGAATGATAATTTTTTTTTTCCCCCTCCTCAAAAACTTCTCAATCCAAACATCTCTTTGAAAACGAGCGTCGATGAATCTTTTAATTCCAGACCGATCGCCTCGTCATTTATCTGGGCGTAAGCTAAACGTCTTCTCTCCCTCCGCTCTCTCCGGTCGGTCGTGCTGGCGTGGGAGTCGCAGGTGTTGAGTGATTTATGGCTTTAATTTGACTCGTTAGATTAAATCATAATATAGAAACAAGCATGAAGAAGTAATTAAGACAACACAGCGAGGTTCTTGTTTCCCCTAGAAACAGAGAAAAAGCTTACTACTCCACTTAACACGTGAACAGTGGACTGTACTGAGGGAGACCTTTAACCCTTTACTTTGAAAGTATTGAGCCTACAAAGTGCACCTCGACATGAATAATCTGGGTGTCCGAGTGGAAGGTGTTGGCCCAGAAAAGCAAAAAGCAGCAACTCGGAGCTGCAGAGGCCGTGTTAGGAGGAGGAGGGTGTTGGAGCCTTTGTGGTGGCAGCTGAGCGAGGCAGACAGTTGAAGGGAACAGGTTGCTGCGTCTGTTAGGGCTCGTCTTGCTGCTCTTGACCTTTAACCTTTTAGCTGTGACAGCTCCTCGGGTTGGGAGATACCAACATGCTTCCCCCCCCCCCTCTCGGATTGGGAGAGCCAGGCCGGGTCAGATGAGATACTGTAAAGTCACTCTTGCGATAAGTTTATTAAGCGAAACCATGTCGACTTATTTAATATCTGCGTTGATATCTACATTCGTCTCATCCGCTTGAATCTCAAGAGAGGAAACAACAGCTCCTCAGTCGGTTCACCTTATTTACCCAAATTAGACTTTGATGTTGGATGTGGAGGATGTGACGATGAATAAAATCCAAAAGCATGACAAGCAAACTTTGTCCTTTAAAGAACAACAGCAGTTTTGTCCCGGCTAGTTTGTCCCAAGCCTTTTTTTGGGGGGGACGGGGCTGAATGCAGTTTACTGACTTCACCTCAGAGGATTTCAGGGTAATTATGTTAAGGATTTAACTTCTTGTTGGCGTCTCTATTCACCAACAGAATCATCTTGTGCTCCCTCTTCAGCTGCCTGGCATGACAGCCAACCTGTGGAGGGCAGAAGTAGAAAGCAAAGTTTTTAAAAAAGTGGCTGCAAAGACCCTGAAGGCTTCATAAGTGTAGTCAAATCTTTTTAGTTATTTGTCTGTTTTAAGTGTGTTTGTTCTCCATATTTCTGACTTTGTCGTGCTGTAGATCCAGAGTCTGCACAGGGTGTTTTATTTTGAAAAATTGACTGGATGCACGTTGCCATTCTGCAGTCTAACTTCCTGTCCGGCTCGATCTGCTCCGTGCAGCTTGACTCGGCTGCCGTCCGCTTCTGTCAAAAATAGATTTGGCGATTCTGGGGCGCTCCTGAAATGTGCCGCGGTGCAGCCGGTGGAAACACGAGCGCTGTCCAGAACTCACGGCGCAGATGGGATAAGAAAGAAGATTAGCATCCTGTTACCAGTAAAAGAAAAAGATGGTGTCAGTTAAAGAGAGGAGAACGATGGATGCTGAGGAGCGCAGAGGAATTAATATTCATGCAAAATGGTAGCTTATGATTACATTTCCAAAGCCGCTTTAGTTTATTAAGAGCAAGAGTTGCAAAAGTTTCCAGTTTATCGTCTCTTGATCGTGACCTGTGACCTCAACACGCCTGTGTTTGCTCCATATTTCATTTAGGTGTTTTGATTTTTGTAGGTGGTCTTCACTTCAGCTTCAAGACGACACGGAAAACACCGAATCATAACGTTTTTGAAGGTGCAGATGTTGGTTTCTTCCACTGAGGACCAGTGGTGTGCACAGACTTTTTGAAGGGCAGGGGCGAAAAGAAGGGCACTTTTGTGTGTTTTGCCAACCAAGAGGGCATTTTAGTGTGCGTTTTGGCTCCAATGAGGGCACTTTAGCATGCTTTTTGGCTCCCAAGAGGGCACTCTCGCATTTTGGCTCCCAGGAGGGCACTTTATCATGCGTTTTGGCTCCCAGGAGGGCACTTTAGCATGCATTTTGGCTGCCAGGAGGGCACTTTAGCACGAATTTTGGCTCCCAAGAGGGCACTCTTGTGTTTTGGCTCCCAAAAGGGCACTTTAGCGAGTGTTTTGGCTCCTAAGAGGGCACTTTAGCATGCATTTTGGCTCCCAAGAGGGCACTCTTGCGTTTTGGCTCCCAAGAGGGCACTTTAGCACGTGTTTTGGCTCCCAGGAGGGCACTTTAGTGCGCGTTTTTCAACAATTGGGCCCCCCCCTTGTGCACATCACTGCTGAGGACACTTTGGGGCAGATAAAAAATATCTAACAGATAAAACCTTCATCGCAGTGTCAAGTTTCTGCCGTCAAAGTGTCGATTAACGAGACGCTGTGTTTTAAACAGCGCTTGTTTCAGGTTCTCAGGTTTGATCTGGATCGTCGTGTACGAGGAGTTTTCTCTTAAAACAAACGTTCATCTTGTGAGCTGTATTATGCCGCGAGATTTGTCAAGAGGGTGACAAAAATGTGGAGAAATTCCTCAATAATGTAGGTCACGCACAAGAGAAGGAGCTCACAGCAGAGCCACACCAGAGAAAAGCTTTGTCATTTTTTTTTAATTTACCCCGTCCTCAGGAGGGAGGCAGATTTGCATAATCAGGTTATTCACTGTCAAACCCTTGAAAGCATATCATGTTTATTCACAAACCTATTAGTCATTTGGTACAGAGACAAAGTACCAAATCAGCTTGTCTCCAACAAAAACCTCCTGAGTTTCTCTTTGTGGCGGCGCATCACTCAGGTAGCGCACCTTTCACACGGAACAAAAGCAACAAACACGCAGCTTTTTTTTCCGCCTGTTTCCACAACTGTTTCTAAGTATTTGCAGCTACACGGATGGAGGTTTATCATCGCCGGAGCAGTGGCTTATACGCTTCGTGTTTCCTTTCAACATAAATACACTTAGCCTCCGGGCAAAGAAGCTGCTTCCTCTCACCGCTCTGTTAACGGAGAGAGAATAGATCTCCTTTCTCTCGGTGTTTGTGCCTCCCCCACCTCTCCTCGGTGCCCGATCCCCCACCACATGTAACCAGCACCACACAGTCTTGGCCAGCGCTCGTCTCAGGAAGAAGCGGAGGTAGGCTCATAGATCCCCTTTTTAGGCTCCGGGCCAACACCCTGTGTTCAACACCGAGGGCCCCCAGGCAGCCGTGCACATGGACCACAAATGTGGATGGCAACCAGCGGGAAAAAAACCTGGAAAAGGGGCAGCGAGATAAGGCTGAGCGCTTGTGTGTGTTGTGGAAGTAATTGTGTCCTCAACGCTGTGACATTTGGATTGTTGTGTTTTAGTGCTGGTGTATATTTTTCCCATCCATTGGCAGATTTCCTGCTCCTGATAGAAGAGGGGGGGTTCATGTTTTCTGGCCTTCCCCCTCTCAGATTTATCCATATAAGTTGCTGCTTCAGGACCAAAAACGAGCCCTCGGAATTTTCTGCCCCTTGTTTAACCCGTTGGGCTCCGGGCACAGACGTGCCTGCGTCCATACATACATACATTAGCTGTGTTGTGTGGAAACTCAGTGACACAACTGTTTAGCAGACTCCTGGCCTCCCGTTTCCCACACCCTCCGGGCCCCCTCGGAGATTTCAAGGTCAGGAAAGGGCAGAGGCTGAGGTTCGTTCCTTGGGAAGCGGAGCCACTGTCGCAAACGTTCACAGACAGCGAATCTCTCCTTTTACAGTCCTCTCCCCGCGGTCGCCTTACTGTATCTCACCAAGTTCGGATATGTGAGGATTTGATTTCCAGTTGCTTTGGACACGGCGTCAGATCGCAGCCGTCAGCGGCGGCCTTCATCAGAGCTAACGGGGAGGGAAGACGCGGCGGTGCAGCCGGCCGGGTCTGACAGCGGAGGAGTCATTTTAAGAGCGGAGTGCAGGGAGTTTGGTCCGTGTGGCACGAGACATTACCGGTGTGTTGACCTCTCCGACAGCTGAGCATGCGAGTGTATAGCGTGTGTGTGTGTGTGTGTGTGTGTGTGTGTGTGTGTGTGTGTGTGTGTGTGTGGGGTGGGGGGGGGGCCCTCGAAGGGTCCAATGGAACAAAAGGTATGTAGACAGCTGCCGTCCCACTGCCAGCAGCTCATGATCCAAATGGAGGATGTACACACACATGTGCAGGAGGGACAGATTGGTGTGCAGCGAGGATCTGACACACTCAGCTAGGCAGCTAGTTACTCCCTCACACACACACACACACACACACACACACACACACACACACACACACACACACACCACATATTTCGTCCATCGTTTTACTCTTTCCGTTGTGTTTGTTTCCCACCGGGCAGACCTTGATTTCACCTCCTTACTGCGTTGATTTAACCTGGAAGTGCTCACTTGACACCCTGCTAACGATTATTGTAATTAATCAGTCGTAGAATTAGTAGAAAGTGATCATCACCAGGTCTCACCACTCGTCTTGATGCCTCGAAATGTTCTTGTTTTAATCCGACCACTTAGAGCTGCGCAGCGCCATCAAATTCTTGATTGATTCCAACTTTATTCAGTATTTATTAAGATATTTCTCGCTCAGATATGAAAGAGATTCTGAGAGCACTGTAGCTTTCACTCCTCTTTCACTTTTAAGAATTTAATTAAAAGGTTTCAGAGATGTGTGGCTAAATTCTGCCTGTGGAGAAATGAAAAGGATATTATTTTTTTTTTTTTATGTTCGTATAACAAATGTTGAAGTGAAAGAAAAGAAAACTAATGACAGCATTCAAGTGCAGTTGACCTTTTGGATTTTACTGGATTTTTCAATTTGAATCATTGAAATCTTTTGAAATCTAAATATTTTTCTTCTTATCAGATAAGAAAAGCTATTAAATGTGTCAACTTGTGTTCTGGGAACTCATTTTGGATGTTTCTTACAATTTTATTTTATCATATACTATATTACTAATTGATTAACTGACAAAAATCTTCATAGTTTAATCTATAATGGCAGTAATTGTTAGTTTGAGCCCTGAAGTATACATGAAAGTGTCGTGTGTAGGTTTGTGGAAGGCTTAGCTGCTCATATTTGGCCCCCTCACATCATTTTAGGCTGTTATAACCATATTTAAGTCTGCAAAATGTTGGAAAAGCCGAAGCAGATGGTAAATAATCAACTTCCAGAAAGTTTAATGGTGAAGCTTTCTGTAAAGGTCCACTTGGGACCAACTAGGTGGACGTACTGGAAGGACATTGGGCTCCTAACCCGGCTTATTTTTTTTTACTTTTTTCAATATAAAATTTGTTGCTTTACCTAATTTAAGGTCATTATTGAATCTAGGTCGTCAAGAAATTACAAAAGTTAGAGCGGATAATCAATAATCAACACCTAGAAGAGAAGTCCAGCACATATTACGTTCATTTAGTTCCGTCGGTGCTCAGATTGGGCTTTGGTTCTGGTTCCCTAAGCTGAGAACTGGAAGTGAAAACCAAACAGAAACGTACAGAAACATGAAGCACCTCACAGACACTGATGAATTGGTGGCAGTTGCTGAAGGCATATTAGGGCAAAGGGTGACCGGGGAGGGGTTTCTGGGTAAGGGAGGTGTTGCTGGTGCTGGTGGTGGTGTTGGCGGGCGGCGGGCGGCGGGGGGGGGGGGGGGGGGGGGGATGACGAGAAGCAGCAACAGCAGAGGAGGAGGAGGGGGGGAGGTGGTGTTGGTGGTGTCCGGTGAGAAGGGTAATTTGGGGCGTCCAGAGCGAGGCGGTCCACCAGCAGTTGTCACTTGAGCAGCAGTCGATGGCACATGTGCTGCTCTGAGTTCGTCTCCGGGACCGTTTCCCCCTCTCAGAACCTTCCACTTGGACTATCTCATGCTTGGGAGCTCTTTTTCAAATTAACTGGCCTCAATCCAAAAAACATCGAGACGTGTTTTTATTTATTTTTTTCTTCTTCTTCTCCTTCTTCTTCTTCTTCTGTGTTTATGTCAGAGCACTTCCAACAGACCGCCTCTTGGCATCTTTAATCTTTGACGGTAAGGACGACAAGTCGAGACGCTTCGGCTCTCTAATGTGTGTGTGTGTGTGTGTGTGTGTATGTGTGTGTGTGTGTGTGTGTGTTCCATCCGATGTAATTGGTTTGAATTGACGCGAACGCCGCTTCGCTTTAAAAACCATAATTACTTTGAGAGAAAATGTCATTTCTGATGGCTGTTTTTAAGTGTTCACATTACTTCTCCTCCGGCTAAAACTCTGACATGCTTGATCCGAGCCGAGAGAGAGAGAGAGAGAGCGCTGAGAGTCGCTCTCACAAAATGTTCTGGTTTCTCTAATCAGTCCAGGAAGCCGATTGGTGGCGGTGGGGCGGCGGCGGGGGGGGGTTGCACTGCTGGTGGCGCCTCCGAGGTAGATAGCGAGGTGACTTCACCGTGTTGGCCTGTTCTCCATCATCAGCCGCCGAGATCTGCTGAGAGGGGGATGGAGGGCGCGGAGGGGGAGGAGGGGTCTGTTGTGAAGATTTACGGCGGGTAGCTTGTGTTGTCACGCAGCTCGTAACGTCACACCTGTTCTTTTTCTTTTCCTGAATTGAAGGCTCAAGCGGCCGTTTAGGTGTCGAGTGAGTTTCATGATCCTCGTGCCCCTTTTACACCTGTTTAAACCCGGCTGCGGGTTCTGAAATGACTCACGAGCTCTAATGCTTTTGGAGGTATGTGTCAGGGCGTTGATATGACCTTGTTTGACTGACTGACACGGCCTTAAAGCTGAACAGACAGACAGTAAATATCAGGAAGTTGTTTATCCACGCTGAGCAGCCTGGAGCTATTGTTTCAGCTGCCTTATCTTTATCTTCTTACGTAAAGAAACGCTGCGTCTGCCTCTGTATCCTCTCCAACAAACCTCAGAAGATCTGTGAAGGATCTCTCTCACAAACCGCACATACGACATGAACGTCGGCTGCTCTGAATTTTGAGCTCCTCTTCTTCTCCCGAGGCGAGTTAATCACTCGGCGTGTTTATAATATCGCTATACGCTTCCTCGTTTGAGCTGCGAGTTTATCGAGCGGCCTTGCCGCCTGCCTTCGTCTGAAACGAGAGTGCGTGGACTCGCGAGGGGGGCTCGGAGCAGCTGCTCCACACTTGTTTTGAAGGGTATCTTGACAACAAAGCTGCCCCTGGCTCCATCTCCTGTGGGCAGATTGAAAGATGCCTCTCTGAGCCGCCGCTAAACGACGACCGCACGTATAAACAATCATGACAGAGTCGGTTTATTCCGTGTCCCTGCGAAAGACCTGTTTTCTTCAGGGAGAGTTAATCTGTTGAAAGGATTGCAGTTCACAGTGTGTTTGTGTGTGTGTGTGTGTGTGTGCCAGACTCTCTGCTGACTGTTTATTATTATTGAGTGCCTTCAGCATACTTGAGCGTGCCCACATTTTATAGCTAATGATGGATAAATCTCACAAATCAGTTTGTGTTGAGCGCTTTAAATAGACGGCAGGTATTACGCCGCCCAGAACAAGAACAGAACCAACAGCAGCAGCAGCAGCATTCCTCCTCCCACTCACCTGCATTCATGAAAATAAACCTGATAGTACTTTGTGATAAGCGGATATATTTAAATGTCGGTCGTCTTTGTCTCGACTGTTTGACGGGTGATGGCGAGGCGCTGGTGCGACGCCCTCTGTCCTCGAGTGTCACGTTGATGTCGTCAGTGTTTTTGTCTAGATGGCATTTTTTCTCTGTCACAAAGCTTTTGTTGTCGCGCCAAAGAAAATGTGAGACGATGGGAGAACCTGTGACGAGGGAGGAAACCTGTAAACATGTCTTAGAAAGCTCTCTTTCTCAAGAGGTGGGCTCCAGAAATATGTGTGTGTGTGTGTGTGTGTGTGACCTGATTGAACAGATAGGCTGTTGTTTGTCTGACGGATCAGATCTTTTCTATAAATGATTGTCATTGTGTGATCAGATAACACCACCACACAGAGGCTGAGCTGTCCCTTCTGCAGCTACTGTTAACTACGAGTCTTTAAAATGTCAGAAAATAGATAAAAGCCGGTGGGAGCATCTTCACACGTCGTGTTTTGTTCCATCAGCGACCCTCAAAACCAGAAAATACTCAGCTGAGAAAGCAGCAGACGAGAATCTGACGCTGATCGGTTTGTTTGGTTCAACTGTTTATTAACGATGATCAGAACTGTAACGTGAAGTTTCAGCTGCGGATCGTTGGACTGACATTGAAGTTATGAGAAGTACTCAGACTAAATGAGTTCATTAGACTCAATCTCATTAAGTCCATTTAATTAATCAGAAGATGATCTCGGTCAGTAGTCGCAGCTCGACACCGCGGCAGGACGAGCAGCTGTCGCCGGGATTGAACCTGTGGCCTTTTACAGGACGGTCTGTCAAAACACGAGACCACACAAGAGCTCCGACAGCCGGGCCGGCGCTGCACGACCACTGTCTGGGTCCAACGGAACAGAATCAGAATCATCAGCAGCGTTTTTGTCTGTTTGCTCTTTTCCCCTCTGGTCCACTGTGAGATCTTTAAATGGAGAGTTCAGGTGATCAATAGAAAGTCCCACATAAAAAGTAAATATAATAAAATATTCTTCAGTTCCACGACTTTAAATATGAGGATCTGCTGTTTTCTCCTGTTTTAAATGATTGTAAATCGAGTTTTCTTTGGGTTTTGTAATGTTGCTTGGACAAAACAAAACATTTAAAAGAAAAATAAATGTTCATTAGTGATTAATCGGCTGATTGTTTTCATAAAAATCCAAAACTTGCAATTTCCCAGAACCCAACATGACGTCTTCTGTCCAACAAACAGTCCAAAACCTGAACAATCTTCATTTACTGTTAGAAAAGCAGCAAATCTTCACATTTAAGAAGCTGGAATCAGAAAACATTTTGACATTTTTGGCTTTAGAAATGATTTTATCAACTCAAATCAATCAGAACTGTTCAGAACTAATTATCTTTTGACTTGCATATTGATTAATCACCTCATCGTGTTAGCTCTGATTTAAAGACGTCATCTTGAGCTCTGAGAACTGTTTCATCAAACGTTATTAACAAATCATCTGATTAATCAAAACTATTAACAGCAGATTGATTTATAATGGAAAGAAACAGCAGCTGCAGCCCTGAAACCAACGACCGCTTTGAAGACATCAACTCACGATAACGATGAATCAAATATGTGATTGATTGATCAGGTTGCAGCACTAATGAGTATCTCCAACACGTCTTCTCTAACAGCACCATGAGACCAGTTCTTTAATTGTTATTTCAGCACTTTAAATCACTTCCTGACCTCCTGCCAACAATAACTCATAAACAGAAAAACTCCCAACTGTAAGTTCTCTGCCTGTCATTGTTCCTCCGCGGCGTTCAGTCCTCTCACGCCTCTCGGGGTTTACGGGCGTGCCTCCGCGTTTTGTTAACCACCTTTCTGGCAGTGATGCAACCTGACAGGTCAAACCGCATAGTCCGCACGCCGCTGTCGTATAGTGACGGCCTCCGAATCAACAGCTCGCCGCAGTCAGAGCGCCGTGTGACCCGCCAGCACGTCCTCTCTGCTCCACATGCTCTCTGAGCTGCTGGACAAAAGGCATCTTTGTGTGTCTGTATGTGCACGTGCGTGGTTGCATTATGGGTATTATCAGGGTATGTCTTCTTTTTTTTTTTGTTGCCGTATTCGCCCCAGAGGCGATGAAGCGCACACAGTAGATCGGTGACAGTCGGGGCGCCCTGTGTTAAACGCGTGGGTGTGTGTTTTTCTTCCTGTTTGTTTATTATGTATGTGTTTTTTAGAGAGTGTGTGTGTGTGTGTGTGTGTGTGTGTGTGTGTGTGTGTGTGCTCGGGGTAGACTGCAGTATTGACAGCGGCCCCGACAACGTGGGCGTGATTCACGAGCCGAGAGGCACAGATCTCTTCGCTGCCCCTCCCATCACCACCACCACCCTCCACCACCACCTCCACCTCAGAAGTGCTGCCCTTGCACTGCATCTCTCTCTCCCCCACCTCTCCAAAGACTCACCCATGATTGGTTAAGAGGAGGAGGGGGGGGGAGGGGGAGGGGGGGATCATATTCCACTGCCAGGGTTGGCAGCGTGCACTCACAGGCACAATCACAGTCACAAGCCGGGCTTCAGATAGAAGGCCAGCAGCTCCCTCCTCCCTCCTCCGTCTCCTCCACTATTTGTCACAATGCCCCCCCCCCCCCCCCCCCCCCCCAATCACTCCACCTGCGGAGGCTCCTGTCACAGAATCCGCCATCGGGTTTTGTTGATATATCGGCGATTGCACGCCGGGCGACCGAAGCCCGAGTGTGGCGGGAGCCGTGTCCAATGGTTGCCCGGGAACATGCAGCAACAGGCTGTAAATATCACACAGCTGGTGCTGGCAGAACACCCTCAAGGTTGGGCCGCAAACCGAGCCCTGCTGGGTCAGATGAGGGAATTCAGTGGCCCAGTTAGACGCCAACACCTCCCCCCCCCTCTTCTTCTTCCCCCTAACAGTCCAACCTCGACCCCATCAGCGGTTCTGCCCGCGCCCCGATGAATAACGAGTCCAACCCCCCCCCCCCCCCACCCCACCACCTCCTCCTCAAACCTGATTCATGCTTACAGCGTATCTTGATGCTGTTGAGCTGCGTATGAACCTTGGCATTAATGCCTTCATGATGACTGTGACTCATACGTGCAGATATTTGCAGCTTAAAGGGGCACTCCAGATATTTGGTGTTGCACTTTCACAAAGTCAGAGGGGAGGGGGGCTCGGACGAGAGCGGCTGGAATGGAGGCAGCAGGTCGTGTTTGTTGGGAGCGTGTTTAGTCAAGACGACGATCCTGGAAACGAAGAGGAGATTTCACAACTCTGGAAAATCATCACAGTGTCAGATTCTTTGTCTTTTGTCACTTGATCCGACTGACTGCAGCTCAAAGCGTTGTTGTGTTACGCCCTCTCAGTCTGGAGACGAGCCAACATATTTCAAGCTCTACATCCCTCGACATGTTTTCTCTTCAACCCCGAGAGCTTCCACCAATGATTTATGAATCTTTTATTTAATATTCGTCAAGTATTTAATTAATAAGCAACTACTTTATAACGTGTCTCTTGTGATTTGTGGTTTTAGTGTCTCGGCAACCGAACACAAACAAAACTCTACCGGCTTTAAGACAAAGTCAGTTCAACAGCAGGTAACCAGGACAAACCTTCTGCAGAGGACAGATTCATCACATCAGAGCTGCAGAAATGAGTCGAATGATAAATTAGTTGTCACCTGGTAAATTCATCCCCATCTGTTTTGATCATCGATCGTTCAGTTCGGACGATTGCAGCTTCTTAAATGTGAATATTTTCAGGTTTCTGTTCCTCCTCAGTGTCGGTGAACTGGATATCTTTTAAGTTGTGGACAAAAAAGAGGAAATTTGAGCGCTTTATTGTTGTTTTGAACCATCTTTTGACATTTTATCGACCAAACAACGGACCGGTTAATCAAGAAAGTAAGGAAGTTTTTTCATTTATTAGAAATCAAGCGATTGTTGAACGTTTCTACTTTTTATTTGCGGCACATTCAAGGAGAAAATACAACCAGCAGTCACCTTAATATGTTTTTTTCTCAATTGATCACCAACAAAACGTAAAAAGTCTTTTAAAAATGTTGCCTGAGGTGATGAAAGTAGTTTTGTGTTTGTCTGACCAACGTCCCAAAAAACTGAATCCCAAAAGAATGTTTTTGTTCCATGGAAGAGGATCTATGAGATTACCAGTTACAGGAGCGTGCGTACGTCGTGTCGATCAGTCGTCCCGACGCCTCGGCTCGCGACTCAAACACAAACACCTGCTGACGTGAGTTCACGCGGCTCCCAGTTGTGTGGAACATCTGATGGCATCATTTGTCATCTCGTGTTCCGTCCGTCACGTCAGTGCCGGTCTCGGTGAACGTTGAGTGATGAATGAATATTGGTGAGATATTGATCCACCCGGACTTCAGACTGAGGGGCAGATCAGTCATGTTGATAGCCTCGCTGCAGAGGTCACCACTCGTGGAGGCGGGTCGTGGTGAAACCTGAAGCCCTCTGACGTCCTCTGCAGATCCTGACGTGACCTTCACACTGATCCCAGTGTTTTTATTTTGCAACACGACTTGTAAAAGACATCGTGAAATAAAACCTCTGCTATTAGTTGGACGCTTTTACCCAGCATGCCTCAGAGTAACATGTCTATTATTAGATGTCGGTTCAATAACAGAAAAGATAGCTTGGATTCCTCTTCTTTAAAGGAACAGTTCACCCAATAATGTAAACGTAGGTATCCGCTTTTCTTTGGACGAGCTGTTGGGAGCCATTTTTAGTTGTCTTTGGTTGGTTTTTAGGTTTTTAAAACAAGTCCTTAGATATGTCAGTTGTTTAGAAGGAATGTTTCGTGGTCTACGAACCGTCAGCATGAGGAGGATGAGTGGCTTTACATGTTTGACGAACTGCTCCTTTAAGCTCCTCTTCAAGACTTTTACATTTAATATTTATTCACGTACATGGTTTGTAATCTCTTTGTGGACTGTGTGCATTTTCCACAGTTGTACATGAACTCAGATATGTGAGCGTTTATTGGCAGAGGCCCAAAAAAAAGAAAAATCGATATTTTTCTCAGTTTTCGGGTCATTTTTAAGCGCTGGCGAAGATCCAAATGCCCCTGAAAATGCCAACTGCCACACCAGCATCAGTAAACAGCGGCCCGGTGGTTCAGAGGACGGCTGTCAGGAGGATTTCTTTTTCACTTTAAAAGCAGCTTGAGTGGTAATTTTGTTCTTTTGCTTCGGGGTCAGTGTCGAATGTCCGAGTGCGACATTATCAACAACACTTACGGGGTTTGATTCTTCACAAATAACAGTTTATTGCTGCAGTTATTTCCTCTGACGGACGCGCTCACGGACGGTGTGATTTACAAGTTGTTGTCAGTGAAATCTTCACATCGGTCGCCACAGTTCCCACGACATCTGCAGCGTTCTCCCCCCACGCTACATCCGTTAAACCAACGGCGTGGCTCGGCGTGGACGCTGCACCGGGGAGGGGGCGGGGTCTGCTGTGGTCAGCCGAGGCAGATGTTGGGTCTTGAGTGGGGAAAAGTGATGGATTTCTCAGCAGTCGTCTGGCATCGCTCCAGCAGCTGAGAATCATCTCACCGCCCCCTCACCCTCAACCAGCAGCCCCCATAATGCCGAGTGTTATCTCCCTGCTCCAGGCTGCCCTGCTGCCACTTAACACACCAGGGCAGCTAAGGATGGACATGCAAGAAGACACACACACACACACACAAGCACACAAAACAGATAACACACGCCGAGGCCTGACCAATATATTGATGCCTCAATGTTGCATTAGAGTCTTTATCGTGTGGGCGCGCTGATAATGCTGCTGGAGATGATTTTTTAGCCCGATGACTGACTTCCTGTCCCAGAATGAGAGGATTTTCAAACTGTGAAGGAAGGAGAGAGAGAGAGAGAAGGAAGGAAAGAGAGAGAGAGAGAGAGCATGCTGCTGCTGGTGGTCATAACTCTGAACACCCACGTCCACGAATCTGCTGAGGTGTCATAGGAGAGAGTCGTCTTTTTATAACCACAGAACCTGCCTTAGAAACACAACGTTTTTAGGTTTTCATCCGCGTCAGAGTGAAACAGTGATAATTGTTTGTACATCTATGTGTTTATCTCAAACAGGAAGTGCTAACAGTTAATTCTGCTGGCTTTTAATGGTGATAAATTGGACTCAAGATGGGGGACAATGTAATTATTTGCTTAATAAACAAATAGAGCTGCGTATCACCAGATTTCCAGACTCGAAACTCTGAGAGAACTGATGTTGTAAGTTGTACAAGGAATCCTCTAAACTGGAGCCTTATCAGAATCATTAAATGTTAAATATTTCGGGGGATCGTGGTTAAAATCTGAGGAATTAATGGGATATTGTTTTGATTTCTGCCTTTTTATGCGTCAAAGTATTGGTAAAGAAACAAGAGAGTTATGACAGATGTCTGCCGATGTCAGAAAAACAAGAAAATGTAACATTTTAAACAAAATTGTGGACCAAAGTTGTCAAGAAACTCCTGCACACATCACATCAGGCCTGATGAAGGTTTAGTACAGAAACATTGCAAATAAATATATTTACATGCATCTTCAGGTCTACTCATCCCCAGATTTCTACTGGTGTTAACAGGGTGCACTTGAATGCATCGTTTTAAATCACAAGACTGTTTTGATACAAACATGTAGAGAGTTAGAGATGTAAATGTGCCGTGACACACACAGGTGAATGTATTTATTGAGAATCAGTCTGAGGATTTCATGAATCTGTATCAGATCATTCAAATTCACATCGCTTTCTTTTAACCCGGCTCTATAAATAAACCTCGAAAAACATATTTTTAATTTGAGTCTATTTCAGGTTTCGTTCTGCTCCAATTATTTTCTCGTGTCTGACCCAAATATTGTTACTGTATCAGGCCGGCCACACACACACACACACACACACACACACACACACACACACACACACAGCTGCATCGTCATCTCATTACATCACATCCTTCCTTTTCTTTTTCTTAAAAAAACAAGCCAGCACGACGTCGTGGAGACTCAAATCACGTCCGACCCGAGCACACCCGTCTCCTGCTGCATTCTGTGGCATATAAGTGGTTTATTTTCTGTGTCATGACTCAGTCACGAGCCCGGCGCTGCCTCCCCGCGGGGCTCTGACACATTCAGCCTGTGGCACAAACAAGGGTGGCGATGTATCAGTAATATCCAGGGCAGCGTTCGCCTGGAGGACGGAGCGGCAGGTTGTCAGGAGGAAGGTCACCAGTTCACAAACCTCGGCCCCGGCTGGGAAAAGTCTGGGTGACGTGCCCTTTAAGTAAGTCACTTAACCCCTGATGGCCCAGAGGGAGGCGTCTTACTGTCCTGCTGCAGGAGACTGGTTGAACTGGGAAGAATCAGCTGGAACGCTGCATCAATAAATCACGACGCTGCTGTAAAAAGAACATCCCGATGTCAAATTTCTCCTCCTGAATAAAATGTCAAAATCAGAATATAGCCCTCGCAGCTTGTGGCTTCTTCCGCCCACGTCGTTGGAATGGGAGCTTAGCGGCCGCAGCAACAGATGTCAGGGATAATGATGCAATGCAACATTTTCTAACTGTTCTTTTATGGACTAATCTTTGTCGCGGGCTGCTCCGAGGCTGCGACCTGATGCGCCCTCCGTGAAGCTGAGCGGACACATTCGTACAGCGTCTGGGTTTATGTTTCGAAGCTAAGACACTTTTTCTTCGTTGCCCAGATTGTGTTTTTTGCCGCTTACGGCTGCAACTTACCGATATCTTCGTTGATTGTTCTGCCAATTGTCATGCATCTTCTCTGCACGTCGCCAGAGGCAAACAATGATATTGATCAGCTTCCCGAAAGCCCGAGGTGACGTCCTCATGTGTCTTGTTTTGTCCACAATACCAAAGATATTGAGTTTAGCGTCAGAACTCAATATCATTTTTATTTTAGAAGGTGGAATCAGAGAATCATGACTTCTTTTCCTTTTAAAAAAACTGCTTAAATGATTATTAAAACCGGTGGTGATTGATTTAATAGTTGACTGATAATCGATTAGTTGTTGCAGATATTATAAAATCAGAAAGAAGAAGAAAGAAGCTTTACTGAAGGGAAGAAACAGAAAATATTCACATTTAAAAAGCTCGAATCAGAGAGTTCGGACTTGTTTCTAAAGAAATATTGCCGGTTAATCTTTGCAGCTCTTGTAGGAATAATCTATCTTTTACAGAACTTTGTCAATCACCGCTTATTTTTTCAATACCTTGATATTAATGTGCATGAAAACATCTCACATCAGAGAGCAAAGATGCACCATGGAGTTTTACTGAGAACGAGTTAGCCGGTTTATCCTCAGAGATGATAAAATTTTCATCAATTCTCGACCGCTGTAATATTCCAGCATCTGTACTGGAGGAACTGAAGGCCTGTATTCCATTCAGCAGCTGCGCTTGAAACCCTTTTGTGCAGTTTCCTCAAAAGCTTTGAGTTTCTTTACTCCAGTGTGCCGCTTTTATGTCCAAATTCCCCGAGTCCTTCTGTTATAAAATGTAAAAAGAAAGAGCTCGTCATTGGTCCCTCGTGAAATAAACCATTTAAACTCGCCAAGGCGTTCCCCAGGGCTCTAATCTGGGTCTGCTGTAGATTCCTAATTATCAGCGTTAATCTTCTTCATTGTCCGGAGCCTCTCTGTCGCTGCCGCCTGCTCAGCCAGGCAGCAGACACACTCCAGGCCCTCCGCTTCCCATGTGTGAGCCCAGATTCTGCCTGACATCAGACATGGGAAGCGAGCTCCGGCAGCATGAAGGGTAAAAAGGTCGAGACTTGACCACCCCGGGCAGATAAAGCAGCCTTTTCATGTGTGATCAGCCCACAGCCTGGAGACAAATCCCTCCGTGCGCTGCCTTTGAACTTCAGCTGCAGCCAGTTTCAACCCCCACCGACACTCGCTCGGCGGCTCGCGAAGGCTGCGAGACACTCGGAGCGCACACCTCTTTATTATTAAGCTAAACGATGTTAGCAGCACCTCTCCTCTGTGTAATTTGAAGCTGAATGAAAAGAGAGTGATTGTGCAACATATTAGGAAACACCTACTCTTTTCAAGAGTACACTAATGAGGTGATCCAGGTAGAATTCATTACACTTCATCCCGGTCGCTCTTATTGAATCAGAGGGGAAGGAGATGAAGCACGTGGATATTTAAAACACGATTGTGCTGTTGGAACTAGAATATTAGGAAATTGTTGCCAGTAGTTTGTACATTCAGTTCCCAGCAGCTCGACTGCAGAGTCTCTGTGCAGAAACCGGCTCTGGCAGCCTCCAGTTCTTCATCAAGCCTCTTTTACAAAACAATTATGACACTCATTACACCCTCTTTCTTCAAAACCTCCCCCCCCCCCCCCCCTCCCCCAATCTCTCCCATCAGTGCATAATTCATGCGCAACTCATCGCCAAAGCAAAGCCAATTGCATCCACTCTTAAACGAGCGTGCTGTGCGGCGCCCACAGCAGCACAAAGGGAAGCGTCAGTCTCATGACGGACCGCTCCGCACGCTTTTGTTTCATGAGAATGGATGTAAATAGAGGGTGTTTCTCCTCCTGCAGCTCTCACAGGTACGGGGGGAATGCAAACAATGCTGGAGAGCTGGTGTGGCGTCTCTACGAGCGGCTTTCCAGATGCTTCAGCTCTGAAACGCTGCCACTTGGCTGCCGCACACACACACACACACACACACACACACACACACACACACGAGCCTGTATGTATATATAGAGCGCTATTTTTAAAGCTGATCCACAAATAGTAGAAACGGGGCCTAAAACGGTCCTCGCCTCTGTTGCCATTCCTGGGCTGCTGCTGCCGCCTTCTCATTCATTCATGAGTTTGCATGAATCTGCACAAACACTCCGGGCTTCCTCTCTTCCTCTCTTTCTCTTCCTCTTTCTCTCTCTCTCTGCTCTGCCCTTTGGAAACCTCAAATGTATAATGTCCACATCCTCCTCTGTGTATTTGATCAGAACACTCCTTATTTCATGGTTAGTTAGATGCACAGCGGCATTAGACACACAGTTTTCTACACTCATCTTTTCTCTTTGTCGCGTGAAATTAGGTCAGTGTTCAGCTCAGGTAACAGGGCATGATGTTATTACTGGACTCTGAACGACGGCGGGGTCGGCTCGGCGTTAAATGCCGAGTGTCGTCAGCGGGAATCTGCTCGCTCGTTCCTGCTTCGCGGAATATATCCTGAGAGTCTGGAAAATCAGAATATGTGACGCAAAAGTGTGCAGGAAGTGTCGTCGTCCTCGAAACATTTCTGGAGCAGAATCGCAGCATTCTCCTGAATTCTGCTTGTTTAAAAGGTAAAACTCTCTCCACACAAGCCCAGAGGTCAGATTTTGATTTTAAAAAGACGTATTTACATCCTCGAGGGGCGGTTCGGGCTTGTGCACCCTATTCAGGCACACTTTTAGCTTAGCAGCTACACTGATGATTACAGCTTCCTGCTTTCCTTCTTTGATTTCAGCTTAATAATCAATTTGAGATCTTGGTGCTTCTTGAGGCTGTGATTTAGCCTATTTTCCGTTTGGTTTCTGTTGTTCCCGTTTAAAACAAGTCCCGGGCTGCTTCATGTCTTTATGAGAAGGAGTGATAAAGCCTGAGTTTTAGAATAACGTGCCGCTCAGTGTAGACGAGGTTCCTCCCGTCGTATCGCTCTGCCACTCGGTAACGTTAAACGCAGAGTAAAGTCTGTTTCCTGTCGTGAAATTATCACGGAGCCGGACGACGTCTGCAGAAACAGAAACAGCGTCCACAGACTCGGTGACGCGTCTCTGCTCTGCCTTCGATTGGGGAATCACATTCGGCGTGTCAGGCGGCCCCGACCGGGCAGCAGGCCGCCGCGGGCGACCAGCAGATCAGTGATGTGGCGGTGATGCCTCTAATGAAGCTGACACAGCACAGCCTCCCTCCTCGCGGGCCCCTGAGGGCCTCCTGCTCCTGCCCCCCCCCCCCCCCCCACGCCTTCATGTTTCAGCCCAATGTGCTTCTGATTTGATGGCGCCTCAGATGCTCTGCTGCATCATTTATTCTCTTGTTGGATATCAGGGGTGAAGGCAAATACTGTGTTTGTAGTAGCTAAAGTGGGTCACGGTATGCAAACAAAGCCTCTCTCGCCCTCCGCGGTCTCTCCCTCCGTCTCTGATGAATGCCTGTGTTGTTTTTCAGGAGCTGCCCAGCTGAGGTGAAGGGGAGGGCAGAGGACCCGGTTCAGCCTGAGCGTGGATGACCTGCCCCCAGAAACAGGACCATGATCTGAAGAAGGCCGTCGCACACCGAGCCCCGTTCTTCCTCTCCTCCTTCTCCCTGTCTTTTTTCTTTTCTTTTCTTCTTTTTTTTTTTTTAAACTGACGGTGTGACAGCCGCGGACGAGCCGCAGAGAGCCGACTGTTTCGGGGAGGAGATAAACACGACGACAGCCATCCGTGACCTCTGACGTTGCCACTCCCCCCTCGTCCCTCCCGCCGCAACACCGGAAACATGGGGAGGAAAAAGATTCAGATCCAGCGGATCACCGACGAACGCAACAGACAGGTGAGCGCCGACGATACCTGAACGTGTTTTAACTTCCTCACTCGAGTTAGCAGCTGCGACTGTGACGAGCAGCATGATTACAGCTTCAATTACACAGACAGGAATGAATTCATGAAAAGAAGTAATGAAGGCAAACCCCCCATCCTTCCTTCCTGCCTTTGTTGCTTCTTTCCTTCCTTCCTGCCTTTGTTGCTTCTTTCCTTCCTTCCTGTCTTTCTTCCTTCTGTCCTTCCATCCTTCCTTCCTGTCCTCCTTGCTTCTTTCTTTCCTTCCTTCCTGTCTTTCTTCCTTCTGGCCTTCCTTCCTTCCTTCCTGCCCTCCTTCACTCGCTCCTGCCCGTGTTACTTCTTTCCTTCCTTCCTTGATTCCTTCCCTCTATCTTTCCTTCCTTCCTTACTTCCATCCTTCCTTCCTGTCCTCCTTGCTTCTTTCTTTCCTTCCTTCCTGTCTTTCTTCCTTCTGTCCTTCCTTCCTTCCTTCCTGCCCTCCTTCACTTGCTCCTGCCCATGTTACTTCTTTCCTTCCTTCCTTGATTCCTTCCTTCCTGTCTTTCTTCCTTCTGGCCTTCCTTCCTTCCTTCCTGCCCTCCTTTGTTCATTCCTGCCCATGTTACTTCTTTCCTTCCTTCCTTGATTCCTTCCCTCTATCTTTCCTTCTTTCCTTCCTTCCTTGATTCCTTCCTTCCTGTCTTTCCTTCCTTCCTTTCTTTCTGCCTTCCTTTGTTCATTCCTACCCGTCTTACTTCTTTACTTCCTTCCTTGATTCCTTCCTTCCTGTCTTTCCTTCCTTCCTGTCTTGCTTCCTTGTGTCCTTCCTTCCTTTCTTCCTGCCCTCCTTTGTTCATTCCTGCCCATGTTACTTCTTTCCTTCCTTCCTTGATTCCTTCCCTCTATCTTTCCTTCTTTCCTTCCTTCCTTCCTTCCTTCCTTCCTTCCTTCCTTCCTTCCTGTCTTTCCTTCCTTTCTGCCTTCCTTTGTTCCTTCCTGCCCGTCTTCCTTCCTTCCTTCCTTCCTTCCTGTCTTCCTTCCTTCCTTCCTTCCAGCCTTCTCTCCCTCACAGTTTGCAGCACACAGTTTCTCAGTTAATCTGTCACGACTGAGTCGGCCGTCGAGCTCGAAGTGACGTCGTTATCCGAGAAGATCTCGATCTCTCGAAACGTCTGAATTGCTCGAACTCCCTAAAAACTGAAATATTCCTTCTCATCTGCTCAGATCTGAGAAAAAGATAATTTCCACTCCTCCACAAACTGAATTCCATTGTGGTGACAGAGAAACTGTAGCTGCGATAACAGATTCCCTCGGGGAGCTGTGGAGTTTTCTCATGTCCCATGTAGCATGAACAACGTCGTGGCTGTTCTCCTACCAGCGGCACCACGGAACAAACATAATAGCGTCGTGTTTTATGAGGCTCACATGACTTCATGGAGCTATCATGGGGTTTCTCCTCCTCCTCCTCCTCCTCCTCCTCGTTCTTCCTCCCTACAATGAAAGAGAGCAAGAAAAAGTCTGATATCCCCCCTAAAAACAGCCTCAGTCCCTCTGGTTACATCAGCAGCATTGTCAGAGAGGATGAAAGGGTAAATGATCCATCTAAAATGAGTCAACTGGTAAATGGGCTTCGCTCCATTGAGCAGATTGAGTAATGGATTTGACGTGCCCACCTTCAAAAGCAGAGCGAGAGGAAAAACAAGACGGAGCGAGGCAGAGTGGAGAGAAACAAGGTGCCGGGCTGAATAAGACCCGAGCCGCGTCCAGAGCGAGCTCGGCCCGAGGCGTTCTGGAAAAATCATCCTCAGTTTTCTCCTCATCAATCTGAGCGGGTCGCATTTCCATAAAGGAGAACAAGCGGCGCCTGCAGGGGGTCAGCGGAGAACGATGGCTTGTTATTCATCAGTGCACAATTGGACATAAAGCAGCAGCAGGAGGAGGAGGAGGAGGAGGAGGAGGAGGAGGAGGAGGAGGAGGTGGTTAATGGAGCCGGCACTCGTATCAGGTGTCGAACAGTTCGTCAATAAGGTGATGCACTCTGCGGTAAAACACGGCCATCATTTCGGGATCAAATATTACTCATTGACCGCCGTCAGGTGATTAACAAGCACGCAAATGGTTTTCTCGATCACTGCGGCAAAAAAAGAAAAAGCAGTCGGGGAGTTAATGAAGCAGATAAACTGCAGCGAGCGTTCACGTCTCCGTGTTGTTTCTCATCCAGCTCCAGTTAAAAACAGAGAAACAGGATTCAGTTCTTCTCAGAGCGAAGTGGAACCGAGTATTAACACGCTCGCTCCGTGTCGATGCGGCTAATGAACAGCGGGCCCTCTTCTGAAAAGGATTTTGTTTTTGGGAGTACGCGGAGCCCGTCACCCTCCTACGTGTTGATTCAGAAGATGCTGCCATAAGCTCCCTGCAAAAACAAACAGCGTTCAGAGTGTGGGCCCCCGACTGGAAACGTGACAGCATCTCAAACACCACGTTCCTCTGACGGAGACAAAGACGGCACGGCGAAGAAAAACAGAGAATTTGACTGAGCTAATTTTTTGGATCGTTGTGTGTGTGTGTGTTAGTCACATCGGATGATAAATGGGTTGACTCTTCATTGACACCGTGACCCTGCAGGCTGGAAGAGGTGAGAGGAAACATGTTTTGGTGCCAAGAAGAAGCTGAAGAGGCCTCATCGATATTTTTTTGGGGTCTGTAAAATGTCACCACGATTACCCAGAGACGGTGTGACGTCTTCAGACAGCTCACATGGTCGAGCAAGCAGCCAAAATCTCTTAATTTACTCTCTAACGACAAAGAAAAGAACCAAATCCTCACGTTTAAAAAAGCCAGTGTTTGATATGTTTGCTTATACAGATGTAACAGTGATACAAACAGTGTTACAGCAGTGCAGAAGTGTGAAAATATCTGGTTCAAAGATACGAAGCTGTGTGCATAAAAACTTCAAGAGCAAAGTCGAAAAACATCGAATCAAACAGCTCGACGTCGTGTTTTTGCTCCGCTGACGCTCCCTGAAGTTAAAGTTTTACACCCCAGAAACCCAAATTTACATTTAGAGGTTTAAATCGGTTCAGTTTTGGATGATTTCAGGGCGTGAGGGCTCGTCGTGATGCTCACATGAAACATGTTCTCCACCTGAGCGAGCGGCGCTGACTGCATCCTCGACAGAAACACTGAGAACTCAGAGGGACGGTTCGGTGTTCGCCACGATACCCACGAGCCTCGGCTGCCATTGTTGAACCACTCGGAGTCGGAGGTGTTCAGTCACTGCTGCTGCTGAATGAGTCCAGAACCGACCCGGAGTCTGAATGATTGAAGTCGAGCTGCAGCTACGCAATAAGTCAAGTTTCTTCATTTACAGCCACACATGAGAGAGGATCTGCGTATCTGAAGTTTGTGCAACTTATTTCTCATCGTTGAAGCTCCAACGTGAACTGATTCTAGCAGCTGATTGTGTTTACGAGTCATATTTTACATCCACAAGAGTTTAGAACATGTTTTTGTTCTGATGATTCAGCTTCATGACGGGACTTCACTTCTGAAAACCTGAAATAACCTCAAATGAGCAGATTTAACAAGCAGAATTTAAAAAGACATCATAGAAGCAGAGTTCACGCCTCGATTTCTCAAGTTGAAGAGCGAGTTTTTCTACCTCTTCTTCGCCGCTAATTCCTTCGGATTGATCCCACGAAGCCGCGCGGTGACGATCGGTATCTGGTTCTGAATGATCCGACCCGAGACAGCGAGCGAGCGAACCAAAGAGAGAGAGAGAGAGAGAGTTTTTAGCTACAGGAAACAGCGAGAGGAGGTTGCGGTTGTCAGTGGTGGTTTTCCTCATCCATCTGCCACACAACCACAACCTCGCCAAGACGCACACACACACACACACACACACACACACACACACACACACACACACACACACACACACACACTGATGAAACCACTCGCCCCCTTTCCTTCTTTTATTTCTCTCTCTCCTCACCGAGGATGTCTTATTCTTCAGTTGCCATTGGTTACCTGGCAATTCTGTTTCTTAATGTCAATTACCTCCAGCGTGTTTATCCTTTGTGGCGAACATCAGGATCGAGACCCGAAGCCGCTTCCCCGCCGCCCACTTTCCTCTGAGAAAACAAGAAGAGAGACGAGACGGAGGGAGGGGGGGAGGGAGGAGGGAGGTTTTTTGAGGATGTTTGCTGTCGTTGTTGTTTGTTTGCCGCGCCGCTGGATGACCTTATAATTTGTTAGCCGAGCGGTTTGTTGGTGTTTGCAGACGCTTGTCTCTTCATCACCAGCCACTCATGTCATCCTGCACAGCTGTAATTTCCTCCCTTTTCCAACATCGCCACATAACTTATCTGCTCGCTGTGTGTGTGTGTGTGTGTGTGTGTGTGTGTGTGTGTGTGTGTGTGAGGGAGGGAAGGAAGGAGGGAGGAGGAGGGGGGAGGTATGTAGATAGACAGTGAGATAAAGATGAAGAGGAGGTGGGGTTAGAGAGAGAGAGTGAGAGAGAGTGAGAGAGAGAGGGAGGTAAGATGATGGTAGCAGTGTGTGATGAGGTGAGAAATGGGGGGCGGGAGGGGAGGCAAGAGGGGAGTCGGTTGCCCATGGATACGACCCCGATATAATTTGATTTGTGGCAGCAGGAAGCAATGAGTGAGCGAGTGCGAGAGGAGGGAGGGAGGGAGGGGGGAGGATGTGGAAAGGAAAAAAAAAGCGAGAGAGAAAGAAGAGAGGAAGAGAAAAACGAGGGCGAGAAAATAAAGAGGCGAGGGAGAAAGGAAGAGAGAAGGTGGGACGAGAGAGGCTTAAAAAAAACATGTCGGGCGCCGAAAGGAAAGACGAGAGAGATGGAGAGATTGAAGGTCTCATCCTCGACGTCGCTATCTTATCTCCACCTCTCTATCTGTTCCTCTCTCCCTCCCTCGTTATTCAATTCATTTCAATTACTTTCAGTTCGACAAATACAGTCGGCGTCTCAGTGCAGGTGAACCAGGAGGAGCGACGACCAGCGATAAAATGCAAATATCGAGTTTTAAAATTCTGGATTTTCATGTTGCTGATGTGTTTGAGTCAAAGGTTTTTCACAGAGATCTCTGTTTATCACTCCATAAATCAGGAAAAGGAATAAAATGTTCTGTAAATCCGGCTGTGAGTGACGTCGGACTGAATCTAGAGAGTTTGATGGATGTTAAAGAGGCGAAAGAGAGAGAGAGAGAAACTAACTTTTTAGTTTTTTAGACAAAAAAATGGCGACTAGGGTGAAAAAATTCTCCAAAATGTAATTAAAACTTTGCAGAATTAGCTGTTAGCACTTCCTGTTAGCAGTGAACCTGTGGATGTTCAGACAACTATCACTGGATCACTGTGATACTGAAGAAAACTTAAAAACGTGACTTTTCTAAGGCAAGTTCTGCACATGTGAGGAGAGACTTTTTTGAGGGTTTCTAAGTGGATTCATGGAGTCCTCCTCTCCTCCTCCTGATGATATAAAGTCCTCCTCTCCTCCTCCTGATGATATAAAGTCCTCCTCTCCTCCTGATGGTATAAAGTCCTCCTCTCCTCCTCCTGATGATATAAAGTCCTCCTCTCCTCCTGATGATATAAAGTCCTCCTCTCCTCCTCCTGATGATATAAAGTCCTCCTCTCCTCCTGATGATATAAGTCCTCCTCTCCTCCTCCTGATGATATAAAGTCCTCCTCTCCTCCTCCTGATGATATAAAGTCCTCCTCTCCTCCTCCTGATGGTATAAAGTCCTCCTCTCTCCTCCTGATGATATAAAGTCCTCCTCTCCTCCTCCTGATGATATAAAGTCCTCCTCTCCTCCTCCTGATGGTATAAAGTCCTCCTCTCCTCCTCCTGATGATATAAAGTCCTCCTCTCCTCCTCCTGATGATATAAAGTCCTCCTCTCCTCCTGATGATATAAAGTCCTCCTCTCCTCCTGATGATATAAAGTCCTCCTCTCCTCCTCCTGATGATATAAAGTCCTCCTTCTCCTCCTGATGATATAAAGTCCTCCTCTCCTCCTCCTGATGATATAAGTCCTCCTCTCCTCCTCCTGATGATATAAAGTCCTCCTCTCCTCCCTGATGATATAAAGTCCTCCTCTCCTCCTCCTGATGATATAAAGTCCTCCTCTCCTCCTCCTGATGATATAAAGTCCTCTCTCCTCCTCCTGATGATATAAAGTCCTCCTCCTCCTCCTGATGATATAAAGTCCTCCTCTCCTCCTCCTGATGATATAAAGTCCTCCTCTCCTCCTCCTGATGATATAAAGTCCTCCCTCTCCTCCTGATGATATAAAGTCCTCCTCTCTCCTCCTGATGATATAAAGTCCTCCTCTCCTCCTCCTGATGATATAAAGTCCTCCTCTCCTCCTCCTGATGATATAAAGTCCTCCTCTCCTCCTCCTGATGATATAAAGTCCTCCTCTCCTCCTCCTGATGATATAAAGTCCTCCTCTCCTCCTCCTGATGATATAAAGTCCTCCTCTCCTCCTCCTGATGATATAAAGTCCTCCTCTCCTCCTCCTGATGATATAAAGTCCTCCTCTCCTCCTGATGATATAAAGTCCTCCTCTCCTCCTCCTGATGATATAAAGTCCTCCTCTCCTCCTGATGATATAAAGTCCTCCTCTCCTCCTCCTGATGATATAAAGTCCTCCTCTCCTCTCTGATGATATAAAGTCCTCCTCTCCTCCTCCTGATGATATAAAGTCCTCCTCTCCTCCTCCTGATGATATAAAGTCCTCCTCCTCCTCCTGATGATATAAAGTCCTCCTCTCCTCCTCCTGATGATATAAAGTCCTCCTCTCCTCCTCCTGATGATATAAAGTCCTCCTCTCCTCCTCCTGATGATATAAAGTCCTCCTCTCCTCCTCCTGATGATATAAAGTCCTCCTCTCCTCCTCCTGATGATATAAAGTCCTCCTCTCCTCCTCCTGATGATATAAAGTCCTCCTCTCCTCCTCCTGATGATATAAAGTCCTCCTCTCCTCCTCCTGATGATATAAAGTCCTCCTCTCCTCCTGATGATATAAAGTCCTCCTCTCCTCCTCCTGATGATATAAAGTCCTCCTCTCCTCCTCCTGATGATATAAAGTCCTCCTCTCCTCCTCCTGATGATATAAAGTCCTCCTCTCCTCCTCCTGATGATATAAAGTCCTCCTCTCCTCCTCCTGATGATATAAAGTCCTCCTCTCCTCCTCCTGATGATATAAAGTCCTCCTCTCCTCCTCCTGATGATATAAAGTCCTCCTCTCCTCCTCCTGATGATATAAAGTCCTCCTCTCCTCCTGATGATAGAAAGTCCTCCTCTCCTCCTCCTGATGATATAAAGTCCTCCTCTCCTCTTGATGATATAAAGTCCTCCTCTCCTCCTCCTGATGATATAAAGTCCTCCTCTCCTCCTCCTGATGATATAAAGTCCTCCTCTTCGAGTAGCTGCATTGCTAGCTTCTGAAGTAGAAAGAGTTGATGACTGGATTTACATTTTTAGGTGAACTGCTCCTTTAAAACAAGTAGCACACATTCAAAGAAGATGTAGATTTTGCAGTTCAGTGCAGAAAACATGAAGAAAAATGTGATGATGTCACTGGTGGGCGTGGCCTGAGGAGCTGGAGACCTTTTAGCCCCTTCGGTTCGCTCCAGCAGCCGATCTGTGCACACGCTTCACTTTATTTGTATCAGACGCCAGATTTCCCCTCGGTACCTGAAGCCTCCTCTCCTCTCCTCTCCTCTCCTGTCGCCTCCTCTCCTCTCATCTTAATCTTTCTGTCCCTGTGCGTGTTTGTGTTTGTGCCGTCCTGTGTGTTTAATCCAAACAAAGCCAAATCTCCCCGGATTGTAAATACCAGTTGGTTATAGCAGGGAGGCGCTTTCTAAAGCCAAGCAGCAGACAACAAGGGACCCGGCGCCTCACAGCAACACTGCCGGTTCTGTTCTGCTCGTTCACAACCGAGGGGGGCTCGTACAAGTGTGTGTGTGTGTGTGTGTGTGTGTGTGTGTGTGTGTGTGTGTGTGTGTGAGAGAGAAACAACGTGCGACAGAAGGAGAGAGTGTGTGACATAGAAAGAGAGCATGGAAAAGAGCATAACAGAGTGTGAAAACGACGAGGAGAATGAGTGTGACGGGAGAGAAGGAGTGTGTGTGCAGGGAGGAGAGAGCCTGTATGTGTGTTACTGTGTGTGTGTGTGTGTTACTGTGTGTGTTGTGCACAATACAAACCGAGCTCTTGAAAGCGAGCATGTTTAGACGCTCTGTCTAGAAAGTGTGTTTCCTGAAGCACGCAGTACTTTCATGCAGTCCGTCCGTCGGTGTTTTTCTGCTCCGGCTGCATCGGCCTTAATGCACGACTATAAAACAGATTTAGTGCTCGCTGGTGCAGGATGATGATGTGGAGCTGTGCCTTAAAGGAATAGTTCATCTTCTCAGGGAAATATGTTTGTTTTTATTCCCACTTTCTTCAGCAAACTGTGATTGAAAGTCAGCCTGAGGTTGAAGTCGCCTGGTCAAGAAAATAGTCCAGCACATAATTAATTCTTAGTTTTTTGTGTGGATGGAACAACAACATTATTGGTGAGCTTCAGAGGCTAAAGCTAGGCTAGCTGTTTCCCTTGTTATTAGTCCTTTTGCTAAGCTACGCTAACTGTGTACCGACAGAACAGACTTGAACCGACAGACTGAACTTGAGCGAGTGTATTTCACCAAATTAAGAGTCCGACAGATGTATCGGTCTGCTGATTTTATCGCAGATGTATCGGTGTAGATATTTGTCTAATACATGATCCATTTATTTAACAGAACTTACTGCAGGAAAAGATGATTGGAGTAACTTAATAATTGTGACGTTTGCTGTTAAAATGATTTTGAGGGATATATGCATTATTATTATAAACCTGATGATCTTTACTGGAGTTCCTCGAGCCCGGTTCAGTCCAGAGGTCCATGACGAGACGCAGCCGTGTAAACGGACCCGCGTCAGCTCGACTCGGGCCGTCTGCTGCATAGATTCATATAGATGAACCAGATACCAGATGGAAAGATGGCGGCCGTTCAAACCAAGGAGAGCTGGCGAACAAGTTTTCTGGCGTCCCCCGTTGAACAGACCGCAGACTTTACGTTGTGATGACGTCACAAATATAAAACCTAATCGGCCTCATTTGCAGTTGTTGTCGTCCTGTCAACAGTTCTGCAGATGTCTCTTTTGAAATGAGGTGAAAATGCTTCTCGGGGCTGCAGAGGAGTTTTCCACCGCGGCACCGCGAGCGCGGCCCTCGAGGGGCCTGGTCTGATTGTGTCAGCCGACTTGAGTCTGCCACTGGAACGCTGAAGGGATCACCTCATTGTTTGACTTTCAGCCGTGCGCTCTGTGACACCAGCCTTAAAAAATTCAAATGAACTCATAAACTGACAGCTTCTCTGCTTTTACCCTCGGCTCGGTTTGCATTCACAACACCTCTCTGCCGCTCGCCGTCAGCGCTGCATCGTTTCATCATCACTTGAAATGCAGGTGAAGCAACAAGCTCTCCATCAGTTAGCTGCTTTATATTTAAAGACGCTACGAAAAAAAAAAAGCAGGACGAACTTGGCCGACTGGCTCGTTGCATGTAGTTGCAAGTTTTCTAGTTCTTTAATTCTCTTTTTTCTTTGTTTGTTTTACCCTCACAAGGTTTGCGAGACACATTTTTCATTTTTAACACACTCCTGTCCCGTGCCGCCGCCTCGCACTGCATCAAGAAGCTCGCTGCCCTGTGAGACCTTAAATAAAAATTGTTTTTATATTGTGTCATGACATTTTTATGGTTCTGTGGTCATCTGACAACAGCGGCAGGGAGACAAATCACTGACGACACATGAGCAGCTCAGAGAGAGTCGGAGGCTGAACGTCGGCTTTAACTGACTGTTCGTTTTTGAACTGAGCTCATGTGGTTTAGGTTGAAGTTGGAGATGAAGGAAGACGGTCATCAGTCTGTATCTTCCCTGGAGCATCAACCATTTAGGGGCAGAAGATGCTTTAATACTTATTCTTCTTATAACAAGGAACAGAAGTGTCAGAAGGGCGAGATGAAACCACCTGAGACACTAGAAAGGTGTAAAAAAGGATCTGTGGTGTAATTTTTCTCTCCTCTCTCCTCCAGGTGACGTTCACCAAGCGAAAGTTCGGCCTGATGAAGAAGGCGTACGAGCTGAGCGTCCTGTGCGACTGCGAGATCGCCCTCATCATCTTCAACCACTCCAACAAGCTGTTCCAGTACGCCAGCACCGACATGGACAAGGTCCTGCTCAAGTACACCGAGTACAACGAGCCGCACGAGAGCCGGACCAACGCCGACATCATCGAGGTAAAGCGTGGGAAGCGGGAGGGGGGGAAACTACAGGAAACACTCTGTCCTAAGTATAAGACAGAGACACTGATTTAAAGATGGAGTCAGTATCTGTTAAACACACTCTGTATCATCCCGTGAAGCCGTGAACATCAGCTCGTTGTAGTCTTAGTTACTGTTTCTGCTCGTCTTTGTTGGTGAGTCGGTGTTGGGTTTATTTTCCCCGATGGGATCGTTAAGATTGAAACCTAATCTGTTCTCGTCCTCCACAGACTCATTCAGACTTAATTAAGTCTAGTCCAGTCTATCAGAGCCGGTCCGGTTCACTGCTTTCAACTCTGTAAAACTGAAGTATGAACGGCTTTTCCCGTTTCTTTGGTACAAGATGATCTGAAGTCCAGATTTTTCACTGGATTTTACGCCCAAAAATTGTAGTTTTCTGCTGCAAAAAGACGCCGAAGTCACATCGTCTTTTCTTTGACTGATGATTATTTACATTGTTGATTAATCGATCAGTTGTTTAGTCTGTAAAATAATCAGGTGTATGTTCTTATCCTCCGTCTGTTGAATGGAAATCTGTTTTGTTTTTTTGTGTAAACCTGTTGACAAACAAACAAACAAACAAACACAAACATGGATGTGTGTCCATCCATCTACAAACACGCCTCTAAATCTGTATCTGTCTTTAGTTTATGTATGGATCAAACAAATGAGATGAAATATATAAAGTATAAACACAGTCAGTTGTGGTGCTATATGGGATTATGCTAGCTCTGAACATGGCGAATAGTTTCAACTCTTTATGCTAAGCTAACTGTCTCATACAACAGGGAGAAAATGCTAATAAGATGGTGATTATGTAGCAGATTGCTACAAAAGAAATTTACTCTTTATTATTACAGTTAGAATGAATCCAGAGATTTTATTTTTTATTTTCTTCCCCCTTTAAGACTGAAACGTTGAGCCTCAGATATAATCTTATAATCTTCTTTTGTCCAAAGACTTTTCATCATTTACTGACGAAGAGAAGCAGCAAATCCTCACACTGAACACTGGAACCGGCAAATGTTTCTGCCGTATCTGGTCCGTTCTAGTCTAGTCCGGTTCTGAGTCGTTGAGTCCGGTCCATCCCAGTGTCGTCTCTGGTTAGGGAGGGCAGAGGTAGGGACAGCTGGTCCTCCTCCCCGGTCCTCCCCCCTTTTACCCCTCTGTTGTTGGCCCGTCGTTACGCTCAGACCGCTCCAACAACAGAACCAGCAGCGACGAGCCAAAGCAGGACGCCTGGAACCAATCGGAAGCCACCTCGGCACAAAATGGCCACCGTGCATGAGAAGCAGGGCCTGTCAGGCAGCTGAAACATAACATGTTCATTTGCATATTGACTAGAAGAGAGAGGTCAGTGATGAGGTGAGGAGGAAAGGTGTGAGGGGCGATCAGGGACTCTGTTTTTTTTTGTTTTTCTAATAGGAATACATTTTTTTTCTCGACGTCTTTCATCCCTCTGGGACAAAAAAGCTTCGCTGGAGCTCGTCAGGCGAAGCGCGGAGCACGTTCACATGCCTTGCTGACCCTTTTATACATAATGGCCCTCTCATGAATTGAACACGAGATGGTTAGGTATGATTCAGCGAGCCGCGCTCACTGCAGCGCGGCACTTAGGCTTCATATGGAGCGAGGACTTACAGCTGGACTCGCGCTCGACTTTGAAGGTTTTTTGTGGCTTGTTTTTTTCACACGTTTTATCGCCGCAGGAGTTCAAGATCAGTCAACCGTCAACGTAAAAGTCACCATCAGATATTTATTGTCGTGTTGAAAGCTCAGGATGTTCCAACACAAACACACTCACACACAGCGAACCACAGAGAGTCCTGATCCGTTTGGACTTTATGTATTTTTGATTTACCGGAGAACTCTCAGATTGGCCGCGTTATTTTTGGAATAAAACCGCTTTTTCCACACGTGACGACAGAGTCAGAATGCTTGAAGTAATCTCACACGTTGCTGATAATCTGAAATGAAAATGTAGGAAACTAAATGATTGTAGTGGGATTGACGGCCAGTTTGTGTTCATCCTTCAGGAACAAAGTGGTGCCTCCATGCGTCCCAGGAGTGCTGAACTTTGACACCACATCACGAGTTTTATTTCCCCTCTTTCCAGATTTTTTTTTTATTGGAAAAAAGCTCAGAGGCTTTAAAGATTGTTTGATTCATCTCGCAAATCCCCGAGAGGCTCCTCCGACCTCTAACTGCTGCTTTAAGGCTTCGCTCTTCTCCCAACTTTGTCTGAAGTTATCCACAAACATCTGAATCAATCGCCGGCTGCCGGCGTGCTGGAGGTGTTTCAGAAACGCAGCTAACAGCCTCTTTTCCACCGCTGCTTTCATTCAGCGCCCTCTTTCATCGGTCACGCTGAAGAAGGGAAGAGTGTTGCTGGGCATAAATCAGATCCCACCACAGAACTGAAGTGGAAACCGTCATGATTTTAACAAAATAAGAGCGTTCAGGAAACTACAGCTCCCATGAAATATTAAGCAGCGCAGCGGCCAGCAGGGACGTACGTCTTCATATCTCGTTATCGACAAACTGTCTGACTGAACGCCATTTTTTTTAAAGCGTCTTCAGCGTGAGGCGAAACTAAGAGACTTTTATGTTCCTAGTTTGGTTCCTCAGACTGTTTGGTCAGTTGAGGGTTTGTGGGGAGAAAAGCCGAGTTCATCCAGTGACATGTAATCCAGTGAGGGGCTGAAATGTGAAGGTGAAGCAGTTTTGGATTCGGGTGGAGGTGAACGTGAGGTAGCAGAGTTTGTTGTCGTGTCTTTCACCTCCTGATTGGCCCGGTCACCATCGTTTCTCCCCTCCTCTCCTTATCCTTCGCTCTCTGTCTGCCTCCGAGTGTAAAGCCTTTTCTGTAGGCTGTATCTCCAGCTGCAGATGGCTCTTAAGTGTGTGTGTGTGTGTGTGTGTGTGTGTGTGTGTGTGTGTGTGTGTGGCGCGGGACGTTGGGGCTGCTTCGGGCCACATCAGCTCAAGCTCCACTGGTCATGTTTGTGTGCGTACATGTGTTTGTGTTTTCAAGTGTGTCACTCTGTCTCTTCCCCTCTCTTTGTGTGTGTGTGTGTGTGTGTGTGTGTGTGTGTGGGTGTGTGTGTGTGTGTGTGTGTGTGGGTGTGTGTGTGTGTGTGTGTGTGTGTGTGTGTGTGTCCACCTCTCTCTCTCTGTGTGTGTTTGCACGCTCTGCAGTGGCCCATGAGAACGCCTCATACAATATTCAGGCCTGGTGAGCCTCTCGGTTGTGTGTCGACCTGTGTGTGTGTGTGTGTGTGTGTGTGTGTGTGTGTGTGTGTGTGTGTGTGTGTGTGTCCCATACCGGCCTGTATACTGTCCCCCCTCCCTCCCCTCCCTCCCCTCATCCTCACCCGTCCTCTCTGTCGACCGGGAGGCGTTTATTTAACAACTTTCCTGCAGGGTTCGTCCTCAGATGTCTCCTCAGCCAGATGTGCTGCAGCACTCACCTCCTCGTGTTAGCGGGCTGTGAACCTAATTATTTTGCATCTGCAGTGGCATTTTGAACAAGTCATCACAACCTACATACGAGGAAGAAATATATAAATCAACAGCAGCACATTCAGGGTTAAAGTTCAGGGTTTTTTTCACTTGTCAGTTCAGCCAAGTGTCTCAGAAACCCCACTTAAAGTCAGTTCTTCTCGCCTCAGTATTTTCCTTTTATGTATAAATGAAGGGTTTATCACATGACAACAAATGACAGATACTAATTGTCATGTTCATCTTTATCTCGTGAGGTCCTGATCAGTTCTGCACATGTGCAGCTCTCAACAGAGATGAGATGGCTCACTCCTTAAAAGACGACGTGTTTAACTCTCTTTTACCGTTTTGTTTAATCAGGAAAGTGAGTTTCTGCATTTATGTTTTAAACCTGACATGACAAACATTAATGTGTTTGGTAACTAGTAAATGCAGCCATCACATAAATGAAGACATGTAATATTTAAGGCTGAAATCCTATTTATAGTGAGGAACAAGGGAAAAAATCTAAACTAAAGACAAACCAGGCTGTTATTTAAGATTCATCAGTGGGTTTTTCTTTGTCTGCTCCAGTTTGATATTAAAAAAGGCTTTCAGATGTTTTATTGCCTGGAAGGTTTAATAGCAAAACACTGGCAGGAAGTGTTGAGTGAATTTGTACGATTTCTATCTTAAAGTATCTAAAAACAACCAAACCTTTTGTTGTTGTTATTGACATATTCTGCAGCGACGTTACTCCAAATGTTTCCAACAATGTTCAGAACGAATTTCCAGGAGAGAGTCAGAGAGTGAGGAAGGAAGTCTGTGAACAAAACCAAACATAACTTTAAAACATCAGCGTATATATTTGAATGTAGCAGCAGGACGTCGGGACTTTCAGGGGAATTCCAAGTAGAGCGGCTGATCTGACGCGGAAGTGCGGATGAAATATAGAATAATTATTAAAATCGCCGTATTATCTGCTCTGGCGGTGGCTGTAACGCGGTCGGCGTGACGAGACGTAACGAGCGGCAGAGAAAGAAACGGTGAGAGAGTGAGACGGGATAATTGGATCGTCACAGAATGTTCCCCGTTCACCGCTCTGCCTCTGAGTCTCTCCAAGCAAGTGCTTCTGAGTATGAATTATGAAGTGTGGATGGAGTCACGCAGGCACAAACACACACACACACACACACACACACACACACACACTCCTGCTGCACACTCATACACACTCGTATGTTTGGCTTGTGTGTGGTCACCCTACATGTACTATGCATGTACGCAGCGATGCTTAGAAGCACTTAAGTTCACATTTGTGTGTTTATGTGTGTGTTTTTGTGTTTGTGTGTGTGTGTGTGTGTGTACTTCATCACACAGTTAGACATTCCTTCACTCCACTACGAGGCTGAGAGGCGATGCATATGCACACACAGCCTCTCTCTGTGGTGCACGTGCTGCATGAAAGAGTTTGTGTTAGTGTGTTTGTGTGTGTGTTTGTGTGTGTGTGTGTGTGTGTGTGTGGGCAGCCTGCCTCTCCTGCCAGAATGTGTTAATCCGCTTGACTGCAGATCCCAATCAGGGCGAGGGGAAGGAAGCGAGCGAGGGACAGAGGGAACACGAGCGAGCGAAATGCTAAAAAGAGCGGCGGTGAATAGGCGCGAGGGAGAAAGCAAGATGGGCGGAGAAGGGGATGCCCCCTTTTTTTCTCTTTTAAGCAGCTCAGGAGGAAGGCAGATCTCAGCGGCGAGCCTCGCTGCAGGGGCTTAAGGACTCCGGGCACCGCCCTGATTCCTCCTGGGCCGCGGCCAGGTGGAGCTCCTCACGTATCGCACAACACAACTCGGCGGGATTCGTAACTGATTCTGTCGGCCGCCACGACAGCAGCGACACTTCCAACACAAACTGGTGGAAGTTTGTTTTCACCTCTCGTGTATCATCATCCCCCTCAGCACACACTCAGGTCGGTGCTTCCCCGGAGACGCTAATCCTGCTGCGAACTCTGACGACCTCCTTCCAACACCTGTCATATCCTAATCTGGACCCGACAAGGTTACTGGAAGGCCCGTCCTCGTAGGCGCATGATTGGTCAGCGCAGGTCAGCTGATCACTCTCACTGGGACTCCTTTAGATAAAGTTAGATTTATGTAAGCAGCCTGCAGGCCTGTGGCGTCCACTGTGGTCCAGGCCTCAGTTGTAATGTGGGAAATTATATATTTTAAGTTCACATTAAAAATCTGAGTGTTTTTAAGGCATATGTTGATATTTATTAGTGTAAATGTCTGAAAATAAGGGATTTTATGATTAAAATTCCTTCACAGAGAGAGTTAACGACATTTTTGGAGGCCAGTAAATAATATCTCGGGGCATTTTCAGGATTCGTACATATTTTTCAAGGTCAAATTCAAGCACTTTTCAAGCACCTTTAAGGGTCATTTTCAAGATTTTCCAGCACCGTATTGCTGAGGTAAAGTAATTATCTACAGGAATATATATACTCATGATTTCATTCTTCACTTTTTATCACAATTATGTACATTATATTATGCTGTAAACATCTAAAATTATATATAGCAAAAACTTCAGAAATTAATTATCCAGTCTGATCCCAATTTTGTGAAAGACACAGGGTTATAATTTCAAGCACTTTCAAGCACTTAAACTAAACTCCAAGCACTTTTCAGACCTTGAAAACACATTGAAATTCAAGCACTTTCAAGGATTTCAAGCACCTGCATTTTGCTTGGGGAATAATAATGTATGTCACTGGTTAGAGAGTAAAATGAGACACATGTTAGAGATTTATAAAAAGCATTTAAACACCACGTTGACCGGAAACCTGAACCCAAAGGAAACAAAACGTGACTTTAATAAAAGTTTTTTTCACCGTCAACCCAACGTTTACTTTCATCCGCCATGTTTCAGTGTCTTAAGACGTCGACTCGGCAACTCCCGTCCCCAAATTTTCTCCAACTTCCAGAGTTGTTGTTCTGACTCGTGAGGAGATTCACGTGAATTTTCCCAGTCAGGAAAATTATGTTTCCGATAATTCAGACAGCGCAGTAAATCTTAAAATCATATCTGCTGATCGTAACCACGCAGCTTCTCAGAATCCTGTCTGTACCTTGCAGATTTATGTCATCTATAAATCTGAAAATCAGCTTAAATTGACTGCAGCTGCCTCAAATAAGAATAAAAATTCTGTCAGGTTTATAAATGAGGCCCCAGGTGTAAATAACTAACCTTCAAGCTCCGGTAAAAGGCAAAGAAAAGCTTCCAGAGAGTAATAAAGATAATTAAAAGACACTCACACACACGAGGATTGCTTTTTAAAATGTAAAGAGGCGTTAAGTCGCTTTCCTTCCATCCTTTTGAGGCAGGGTTCAAAGCTGAGGCGTCTTTTGTCGTCGCCTCTAAACAAGAGCGCTCGTTAGGACGACGAGTTAATTGGACCTGATTTCTCATTATTACAGCAGCATCTCTGCAGAATTTCAAGGTCAGAGACTTCACTGAGATATCGTCGTGCCGCGCAGCTTTTCAGCTCAGAATTGAAATCTTGATCCCTTTCGTGCAAAAATGATTAATAGTCGTACAAAAGAAAAAAAAGGGGCCAAGACTCCATTAAAAAGATATTAAGTGCTGGAAGTCCTTGATTGATGAATTAGCGACTCGTTTTCAGACTCGCTCGTGTTGTCGAGATGCTGAGTGATGAGCGGAAAACAGACGCGCAGCAATTCTGAAACAAAAGTCTCCTTTTAACAAATTCATTTTTCTTTCACAAACGATTGCGCGCCCCTTTGTTCAGCCTCCATTAGTGCAGGCGAACAAACAACGATCGGGGCAGAGACGTTATCTGTTGTGGCTGACAGGCCGTCTGCAGCCGAGGGGGTGAACGCCCCGCACGCTCCGCTTCCTCCTGTAACCAGGCGAGTCGTCCCGAAGCCTCCCAGGAGCCGGCGAGAGGCGGAGGTCCATTAAACTCATGGATAAATAATAGGAGTCAGAGCTGGAGGTGGTTAGTGGATGATGGGTTGCTGAACAGAAAGTGTCGGGATTAAAGGGGAGGATGAAGACGTGCACAAAACAGAGCCGCTCCAAACACAACATGATCAGATTATTGGAAAAAGATGGAAAAAGCATTATTGTGTTTACTCTGTAAATTGTTTTTTTAACTTTTTTACGAGTCGCTAATCGACAGAAGACGACTTGATTTCATGCAGATTGTTTCCAGCTTTTGTCTCTGAACCCTAAAAGTTAAATTTTTCATGCTAGTGAGTCGGTGGAAGACGAGTCACTTCCCTCAGCCGAGCGACACAAGAAAACGACAACGGCTGATCTATAATACAACATCTGAGCAGCCGGTGCTGTGCAGGGACTGTGGATGTGATGTCCCGTATGACTGCTGGATGTGTCCTTTATACAACACGCTAGCATGGGACGTGACGTTACATGGTGCTTTGTGCTGCAGGAGAGACTCAGTCCGTCTGGGTTCAAACTCACAAAACTAAATCGGAGCCTACCGTCTCTTCAACATGACAGAAGGACAAGCTGAAATACTTTTAAACCAGAATCACTGACAGAGATAATCCAAATATAGGAATATGTATCAAATAAGGAAGGAAATATTAAAAAGCCTACATGTTCAGACCACTTCATCCTCGGCTAGATCATTTAAAACCAAGAAGACAAAGTTAGGAGCTTTCAGGAAGTCAGTTTTTATCCAAACTGCCCAAAATCACAAATCCTGTCAGGAGTTTTTCATGTCTGAACATTTTGAGACCTTCAGTTCAGATAAAGAAACAAACCATTTGTGCTGGTGGACGAGAAAGCAGGAAACAGTGAGAGAGAAGGACGAAAGTACAAACTGCAAGAAAGAATATGAATCAGGGAAGACGTTCAGCTGCCAGCTTCGTCCTGAGACGATATAAAAATGTGATTTCTGGTTTATCCTGCACAAAATAACGATAAATAATCATCTAAATGTGCTTAAAATCCTTAAAATAGGTCTTAAACACACTGGAATCCCCTTTTTCTGATCATTTATTGATTTATTATTTATAGTTTGGTATTTCTGGCTCCTTTATTAAGTCACTCGTCTGACTCGTATTAACGATTAACCCTATCAGGATGTTAATGATTAATAGATTAAATGATTAAGAATTTAATCGATTTGAAATGTCTTAATTGTTAATGAGAGTATCCTACAATAACAGATTACAGATCCCCGTCTTTCATATATTGATCCAGATGAAACACAAAATACTGTTATGAGAAAACATAATATATATTGGCTGGACAGACGGGAGCTTCGTAATTAAAATGAAGTAATTAATTTGTGTTATTTTGTTTAAAACGTTGTGTTTATTCTGTCTGTTTTAACTCCTAATGTAGCCGACCGATTTTACATCAAACACACATCATGTCAGAGGTTAAAACTGTTTTCTGAAGGAAGAATTCCTAAAGGAAATTCAGCACGATCAACTCTGAATTAATATAAAATCTATATATTTGGAGCAGGAAACGTCTTCTTAGCCTCTTGAAAAGATTGACGGACGTTTCCTTTATTTGAAATGTTGTGTTTCAGTCGGTACCGACAGATAAAGGTTTGATAACCGAGCCTGAGAAGAGCGTAAAGGATTAAACGTGAGGAGGAGAGACGACATGAGAAAGAAGGAGAGGAAAACACGATGGGAAAGCTTCGGGAACAGGTCAAGAGAGGACAGAGAGAGAGAGAGAGAGAGTGGTGGGAAAGTGACTGAAAAAGATGAGAGAGGGGAGGAGGAGGAGGAGGAGGAGGAGGAGGATGAGAGGAAATGGGCGACCGGGGAGATTCACATATGGAGACATTACAAGAAAGAGGCAGAGATGTTAAGGGCAGCAAACACAGAAGGGCGAGTGCGAGACTTTGCACTTTCCTGTGAGAGCGCGAGCACTAAAGGTGGTGGGCCGCGAGATGAGAAGGAGAAGCAGAGCGAGCGAGAGAGCGGCAGCGATTTCATGGAGAGCTGGAAACAGAGGTCGGGCGGACAGGCGGGTGGGCGAGCGAGCGAGCCAGAGGGGAAGGAAGGGAGGGAGGGAGGCGGGGAGGGAGGCGGGGGCGGGGCTTGTGAGCAGCCGCAGCCAGTCAGAGGCCGGCGTGGTGCTCTGCAGGGTGAATCTTACCCTGGCAACACAATAGAGGGAGAGAAAGAGAGAGAGAGAGAGAGACGGCGGACAGGTGAACAGATGGCTGACTGACTGAGAGACAAGCTGATCAGTGGACTACAGAGAGTGTGTGTGTGTGTGTGTGTGTGTGTGTGTGTGTGTGTGTGTGCGCTGTTACACAAAATGTTCACTGTGGGAGAGGAAGAAGGGAAATGTTCCTACTGTAATGTTCACAGAATACTGTACCAGAGTGTTAACATGAGAGAGAGAGAGAAGCTCGTGATGGCTCAGAAAGAAAAAGAAACATAGATGGAGTGTGTTGGAGACGAGGAGGGGAACCTGCTGCGTGGCGCGTTCACAGCCAGAGCAGTTTAACAGAGATTTGAGGACATTTTGTTCGACTGGATGAAGAGTTGTTACTTGACGGTTCATGTTTGTTGCTCTAAGGAGTTCAGGATACCCCTAAAACTTTCTCTCAGCTTACCTCCCTCTAATCTTAGCCTTTATCGTGGCATAGTTGCCGTGCAATTACAAAAATGTTGGTGTGAAAATGATTCAAGGTTTTTGCAGATAAACTCTATGTGAAGCTCGATCTGATATCTGCTTGTCGGTGTCGGTCCTGAACCGTCACGACCATCGTTGCAACTGGCCAATCATATTCTTCTAATATCACAGCTTAGTGATTTGGGACTAAGACCGGAAAGTATTTTTGTTGCCTAAACCAAAAAACTCAACAGTCCTGGAGGAACCTTTATCACGATGTTCATGAACACCACCAACATGGCGACATCAGATTAACCTCTAATCATAGAGTCGTACTCAGGATTGGTTTTCAAACTGAAGGATTGTACGATTGATTTAAACATGTGTCTTTGTTTTCTGTTAGTAGTTACAACATCATACTCTCGAAGTTAATTGACAACAATGACACAACAAAGTTAGACGGTCAGGAAACATGAGAAGTCGTGACGATCAGAACCGACTGAACAAACTTATTTGGGGGACAAAATGTGGGTTAAAGGTTAAAACAGTTCCCAATTTAAACATCCATCACCGTTGAATCACGAGTAGATGCATTATGGGAATTGGAGCAGAGTTCCAAGATGGCCTCTGCTTCACATCTGTTGTAGAAAGAGTCACTTTGTTATGTGATCTGATGAAGTTCAGGCTAGTTTATAACCCGTTCTCTCACCATGCTGAACATGTTTCTCTATTCTCAGCAGCTTCTTTGTTGAGTACACTGTCGACAGAATATATAGTAGGGGTGTGCCAAAATATCGATACTACGATATATCGCGATATTTCGTCTTGAGGTACGTTATCGATACACTGGCGCCAAATATCGATATTTAAAAATGTAAACAAAAACAAAAAAACAAAACAACTTTTTGTGTTGGCCCACCACCACCACCCCTCTTCGGAGGAACACTTTATCTTTATTCAAGCATAGGTACACAACCAAATAAAATGTAAAAGACATTGTGCAATATACTCTTTGTTTACTTGGCTGTCATTCATGTGAAATTGATCGACAATGTTTTGTATTTCCTGTGAAATGGATTCAGTGCAGTCAATACATTTTGAATTTCTTCCGTGACACAGATATCGTGATGTATCGTGGATGAAATTTCTTGCAATATATCGATTATCGCAGAATCGCTGTATCGTGATATTATCGTTATCGTGGGCAAAATATCGGGATAGTATCGTATCCCGAGGTACCTGCTGATACCCAGCCCTACTATATAGAAATAAAGACCAAATTTATGAAAATAAGACGCTAACGATCCTTCAGGTCTCGGTTGGCGTCAGGGTTTGGGTTAGCAGTGGTCATGTGATCAACATCAGGGTTAGAAAACACCAGATTTGTGCCACCTTCAGTATAAAAGTGTGTGTCTGTCCATGTGAACGATGCACCAGCGTGGCTCCGGTGTCATCACAGTTTTGTTTGCCGGCTTTTTTGAATCTTCCTGCGTGCTGACAGTGGAGGGCAGGAGGTCCACGCCTCCATCACGTCCTCCACGCAGCCCTCTGTCACATGCCGTCATTGTCACGCCGAAGTCGTTTTTATCTCTTTTGTATTTTGTTTTCTTTTTGTTCCCTCCACATACTTTATTTTTTTTAGGTCAGAACACACACACACACACACACACACACATATCCGCACAGCGACTGTGTTTTCTATGAACTGTGGACAACAAAGCGCGTGTCGGCGCCTCCCGTGCGTTAAATTTGCATTAAGCTGCAGATCAGAGCGCCGACTTGTTCTGGTGAGACCGAACAGCTGAATCAGGCGACTGTCTCCGCTGTTGGAACAAATCTGTCTAATAACCCGTTTCTGTGGGTAGATAAAACGCGGCTTTGACACTGCGATGATAATAACGGCTTCCAGTTTTAATGAGATTCATATCAAAGAGCGCCATTGTTATTAAAACTGAAAGTCTCTTTACGTGACATCCACATGGCATCATTACCCTCCTGCCCTCACCTGTTTTGAAGATTTAAGACTTAATTCATCCAAAATTAAAGGAATCTCCGTCTCTGCCTCCTCGGGGGCTTTTTTTTGTGTCGAGAGCTCTCGCAGGTACGAGTTACCGCCGGCTGCTCATCCGAGGTCGACTTGCATGCGGTTGAATCATCCTCAGTCGAGAAACATGTGCTAATGTTTTAATCAGACCACCACGAGGCTGCAGTCGCACTTGACACGGCATAATTAATTAAAAGAAATAAAAGAATGTGTGAGATATTGGATATGATCTCAGAGTACTTTGTATCTGATTGATAATCTATGACACCATAAAGAATCTTGTTTGTCTCTGTGATCTATGATTGAGTCCTCAGAGGAGAAAGTTCACCACAAAATATAAAACATTCAGTCGGTACAGTAACTCCTCACTTTCATGATGATATAAAGTCAGAGTTGCAGCATTCTGCTAAATAACTGAAGTAGCTGGAGACGTTCAGGGACTACTGCAAAACGTGATTAAAACTTTGCAGAATTATCTGTTAACACCTCCTGTTAGCAGTGAACCTGTGGATGTTCAGACAACTATCACTGGATCACTGTGATACTGAAGAAAACTTAAAACGTGATTTTTCTAAGGCAAGTTCTGCACATGTGAGAAGCGTCTGTTTGGAGGATTTCCAAGCAGATTTATAGTCTTCCTCTCCTCCTGATGATATAAAGTCCTCTCCTCCTCCTGATGATATAAAGTCCTCCTCTCCTCCTGATGATATAAAGTCCTCCTCTCCTCCTCCTGATGATATAAAGTCCTCTCCTCCTCCTGATGATATAAAGTCCTCCTCTCCTCCTCCTGATGATATAAAGTCCTCTCCTCCTCCTGATGATATAAAGTCCTCCTCTCCTCCTCCTGATGATATAAAGTCCTCTCCTCCTCCTGATGATATAAAGTCCTCCTCTCCTCCTCCTGATGATATAAAGTCCTCCTCTCCTCCTGATGAATATAAAGTCCTCCTCTCCTCCTCCTGATGATATAAAGTCCTCCTCTCCTCCTGATGATATAAAGTCCTCCTCTCCTCCTGATGATATAAAGTCCTCCTCTCCTCCTGATGATATAAGTCCCTCCTCTCCTCCTCCTGATGATATAAAGTCCTCCTCTCCTCCTGATGATATAAAGTCCTCCTCTCCTCCTCCTGATGATTAAAGTCCTCCTCTCCTCCTCCTGATGATATAAAGTCCTCCTCTCCTCCTCCTGATGATATAAAGTCTCCTCCTCGCCTCCTGATGATATAAAGTCCTCCTCTCCTCCTCCTGATGATATAAAGTCCTCCTCTCCTCCTGATGATATAAAGTCCTCCTCTCCTCCTCCTGATGATATAAAGTCCCTCCTCTCCTCCTGAGGATATAAAGTCCTCCTCTCCTCCTCCTGATGATATAAAGTCCTCCTCTCCTCCTGATGATATAAAGTCCTCCTCTCCTCCTGATGATATAAAGTCCTCCTCTCCTCCTCCTGATGATATAAAGTCCTCCTCTCCTCCTGAGGATATAAAGTCCTCCTCCTGATGATATAAAGTCCTCCTCTCCTCCTCCTGATGATATAAAGTCCTCCTCTCCTCCTGATGATATAAAGTCGTCCTCTCCTCCTCCTGATGATATAAAGTCCTCCTCTCCTCCTCCTGATGATATAAAGTCCTCCTCTCCTCCTCCTGATGATATAAAGTCCTCCTCTCCTCCTGATGATATAAAGTCGTCCTCCTCTCCTCCTGATGATATAAAGTCCTTCTCTCCTCCTCCTGATGATATAAAGTCCTCCTCTCCTCCTGATGATATAAAGTCGTCCTCCTCTCCTCCTGATGATATAAAGTCCTCCTCTCCTCCTCCTGATGATATAAAGTCCTCCTCTCCTCCTCTGATGATATAAAGTCCTCTCCTCCTCCTGATGATATAAAGTCCTCCTCTCCTCCTCCTGATGATATAAGTCCTCTCCTCCTGATGATATAAAGTCCTCCTCTCCTCCTCCTGATGATATAAAGTCCTCCTCTCCTCCTGATGATATAAAGTCCTCCTCTCCTCCTCCTGATGATATAAAGTCCTCCTCTCCTCCTCCATGATGATATAAAGTCCTCCTCTCCTCCCTCCTGATGATATAAAGTCCTCCTCTCCTCCTCCTGATGATATAAAGTCCTCCTCTCCTCCTGATGATATAAAGTCCTCCTCTCCTCCTGATGATATAAAGTCCTCCTCTCCTCCTCCTGATGATATAAAGTCCTCCTCTCCTCCTGATGATATAAAGTCCTCCTCTCCTCCTCCTGATGATATAAAGTCCTCCTCTCCTCCTCCTGATGATATAAAGTCCTCCTCTCCTCCTCCTGATGATATAAAGTCCTCCTCTCCTCCTGATGATATAAAGTCCTCCTCTCCTCCTCCTGATGATATAAGTCCTCCTCTCCTCCTGATGATATAAAGTCCTCCTCTCCTCCTCCTGATGATATAAAGTCCTCCTCTCCTCCTGAGGATATAAAGTCCTCCTCCTGATGATATAATGTCCTCCTCTCCTCCTCCTGATGATATAAAGTCCTCCTCTCCTCCTCCTGATGATATAAAGTCCTCCTCTCCTCCTGATGATATAAAGTCGTCCTCTCCTCCTCCTGATGATATAAAGTCCTCCTCTCCTCCTCCTGATGATATAAAGTCCTCCTCTCCTCCTCCTGATGATATAAAGTCCTCCTCTCCTCCTGATGATATAAAGTCCTCCTCTCCTCCTGATGATATAAAGTCCTCCTCTCCTCCTCCTGATGATATAAAGTCCTCCTCTCCTCCTGATGATATAAAGTCCTCCTCTCCTCCTCCTGATGATATAAAGTCCTCCTCTCCTCCTCCTGATGATATAAAGTCCTCCTCTCCTCCTGATGATATAAAGTCCTCCTCTCCTCCTGATGATATAAAGTCCTCCTCTCCTCCTCCTGATGATATAAAGTCCTCTCCTCCTCCTGATGATATAAAGTCTCCTCTCCTCCTCCTGATGATATAAAGTCCTCCTCTCCTCCTCCTGATGATATAAAGTCCTCCTCTCCTCCTCCTGATGATATAAAGTCCTCCTCTCCTCCTCCTGATGATATAAAGTCCTCCTCTCCTCCTGATGATATAAAGTCCTCCTCTCCTCCTCCTGATGATATAAAGTCCTCCTCTCCTCCTCCTGATGATATAAAGTCCTCCTCTCCCTCCTCCTGATGATATAAAGTCCTCCTCTCCTCCTCCTGATGATATAAAGTCCTCCTCTCCTCCTCCTGATGATATAAAGTCCTCTCCTCCTCCTGATGATATAAAGTCCTCTTCTCCTCCTGATGATATAAAGTCCTCCTCTCCTCCTCCTGATGATATAAAGTCCTCCTCTCCTCCTCCTGATGATATAAAGTCCTCCTCTCCTCCTGATGATATAAAGTCCTCCTCTCCTCCTCCTGATGATATAAAGTCCTCCTCTCCTCCTCCTGATGATATAAAGTCCTCTTCTCCTCCTGATGATATGAAGTCCTCCTTCCTCCTCCTGATGATATAAAGTCCTCCTCTCCTCCTCCTGATGATATAAAGTCCTCTTCTCCTCCTGATGATATAAAGTTCTCCTCTCCTCCTCCTGATGATATAAAGTCCTCCTCTCCTCCTCCTGATGATATAAAGTCCTCCTCTCCTCCTCCTGATGATATAAAGTCCTCCTCTCCTCCTCCTGATGATATAAAGTCCTCCTCTCCTCCTCCTGATGATATAAAGTCCTCCTCTCCTCCTCTTGATGATATAAAGTCCTCCTCTCCTCTCTTGATGATATAAAGTCCTCCTCTCCTCCTGATGATATAAAGTCCTCCTCTCCTCCTCCTGATGATATAAAGTCCTCCTCTCCTCCTGATGATATAAAGTCCTCCTCTCCTCCTCCTGATGATATAAAGTCCTCCTCTCCTCCTCCTGATGATATAAAGTCCTCCTCTCCTCCTCCTGATGATATAAAGTCCTCCACTTTTTAGCTTATTTTTCTAGTTTACAGCTAAATGAAAATCTATTCCAGCCTGTTTCCAACACAAAAAAACGTGTTTGAAATATCTTTAAATCAACCAAAAAGCAATTTTGTCTTGATTAAAGATACTTTTATATGTTGTAATTTCTAGGAATTTCTTGAAATGGATCACAGTCAACAAATACAGCAGTGTCATCAGAATACTGGCAGTTATAAATTTGATATAATAGCTGGAAAAATATAAATATTTCTAGAATTTTTTGACACCCAGGGGAAATAAATTTACACAGAGGGCTTAATATTTTAGATTTTCATTTTTTATTTTCATTTTCAAGCTATCGTCTGTTGAGCATAGCAGCATTTAAGTTAATTTCCTTCTGAATGTTGTCAGGGGAGAAACTATGTTGGCACTGCAGCAGGATGTTTGTTGAAAACGAAATAGTATTGAATCATTTCCAATATTCTGTAAAGACATATCAATATTTTCTTAACACTTCTTGACCAACATTTATTTCTTAATGAAACTTTAAAAGCTAAAATCTGATGTTTTCAGGACTCGGTTGAAGGTGGAAGTGATTTTATAAAACGTAGATTTTATTTTTTGCAGTGTTCTTCCTTTATTTCCTTTTTTTTGCTGATAGGTTTCAAGGCGGAGGGATTTTCTTCCTCTTTCTCTTCATCTTATGCCACTCAGGGCTAAAGCTTGTATTTGGACCACAGAAGGCTCTCCAGCTCTCCGGTTTAAGATCCATTCTGCTTGGCTGTGTGGTCAAGGGCCCACCAGGCAAAGCTACTTAACGGCAAATCTCGTTTAGCAGAATCCTCTCAAAATAAGAGCCTGCCTCTCTCCCTCTCTCTCCCTCCCTCCCTCCCTCCCCCGCTCTCACTCGTTCTCCTCTCGCCCTTTCCAAAGTGTGCTAACACTGACACAACCTGACTGCCGTTAGCCACGCGCTAACACCACCGCCTGCTCCCTAACACACCCTTTACCCTTTTTGCTTCGCTCAACCACTTTCCTCGGCGCAAAGCTTCACACCAATTAGTAACACTGTTGATTAGCTGGTGTGTCGAGGTGAGACGCCTCACTGTGTCTTCTGACACGCGGCTCAGGTTTATACACTTTACCGCCCCGTGAAAGTGCCGCGGGCAGCTCCGGCAGATCTATAACTCGGTAAAGATGGGGGCGCTTGTTTTTTTTTCCAACGCCGCAACCTTATGATTTCAAACGCTTTTCTCCTGTTGGAGTTTGAATCAGCAGTTCCTTCACCCTTTTAATCCGCGTCTTCCCCGAGAGCACCTGCCGGGTGAGCGGGCGCAGATTCGGTGGTAATAAGTTGCTTTCACGTGGGCGGCAGATGTTACGAACGTTGACCTGACAAATCGATGGAGGATTATCAGAAGGAGAATGTTGTTTTTCTCCGAGAGAGAGAGAAAAAAAAACATCCTCGTATGTCATCAGCGGGGTCAAACTGTTCCATCTGACTTCTGCTGCTTCATTTTTTTTTTTTTTCACGCGATGAACAGTGTGGGAGTCGGCAGATGTGGTGCAATCAAAACTGGTCATTTGTGTTTGTTGTGAAATGTGGAGAAAAAAAAAAGAAATGGCTTCACAAAAATGTGCTTGAAGTGGTGAAAATCCAAAAAGGAGAAAAACTGTGCATGAAATGAGATGAAATGTAAATGTGCCTCCTCCTTCTCCTCCTCTACCCTCTTCTCTGACCGCCTCAGACGTTGCGAAAGAAAGGCTTTAACGGCTGCAACAGCCCCGAGCCCGACGGCGACGACTCCATCGACCAAAGCCCGCTAAACGAGGACAAGTACCGCAAGACCGAGGACCTGGACAGCCTCTTCAAACGCTACGGCGTGAGTACCGTCACACTTTTGTCACCTTATCTAACCTACCCTTTCTCTTTCTTCTTCCTCTCTGTCTCTATCTACCGTCTCTCTCTCTCTCTGTCTGTCTGTCTGCCCTCTTCTTGTCTTTTGTTTGGGGAACGAAGGCTCTGAACAAGAAAGAGCACCGGGACTCTGAGAGCCCAGACCCCGAGGAGCCCTTCTCCCTCACCCCCCGCACTGAGGAGAAATACAAAAAAATTGACGAGGAGTTTGATAAAATGATGCAGAACTATAGGCTGTCAGTGAGTACCGCCCCCACCCACCCCCACCTCCCTCTGTGTAACCCCGCCCCCCTCCTCATGCTGGTACCCTGCTGCCGGAGGTGTTTTTTCTCCGGCTCTTGATGGCGGCCTGACTACTCACAGAGCACTCGCCTTCACCATCACTCCCCCTCTACCTCCCTCACCCCACCTCTCACCAACAGCACCTTCACCCCCACCCGCAAAATCACTACCCACAATCCCCCTCTGATGGTGTGAGCCCGGGCAGGTGAAGGTAGGGAGGGCAGAGAGGCCGAGCTGAGGGAACGCTTACAAAACAAGCGCTGCAACCAGTTATTATTTTTAATTTATCATTTGTGATATGTCAGAAAACTGCAGCAGATGTTATTTTGTCCAACAGTCTGATTCTATGGAAGCTTATGAGAAAATGACCCTCATTCTAACTTGATTAATCACCCCAGTAAACAGTTCACTAATGAGTTTCTGGTCTCGACTCTTTAGTTTCACGTCTTCTTCAGCACAGCGTGATGTTCGTTCTGCAAATTACGGTTCGCTTTAGAGAACATTTTTGAGTAATCTGCAATAATAGTTTGCTCCATAATCTGTCAGAAATTTATTTTAAGTTATCAAAGCATTCAAATGCTCTCAGACGCTTGTTTCAAGTCTTCTTCGTCTTATTTAGATGATAAAGCAGGGTGTGCTGTAGGAGCGCAGCCAGCTTGGATCAATAAATCAATATCTTGGATTCTCAGGGCAAACCTCTGAAATCAGGACTGAAATGTAATATTATTTAATTTTTCAAGTGATCTGCAGATGATCAAATGATAGTTTGAGCTGTTAAATGTTAGAAAATGAAACAAAAACAAATCCGAATTTCATTTTCAGCAGCCGCATCAGAATGATCAGAATCGTTACAGATACATTTTCTCTCAGTTGATTGAACCATTATTTAATCTTTAGAGATATAACATCCAACATTTCTGCATTAAAATGTCTTAAAGGACCAGACCTTGAATTTATATTATTCTAAACATTTTTAAAGCATTTTCAAAACCCTGAGAAATCCCCACGTCTACTTCAGGTAACGGTGCGTTTCGTTTAATCGCTGAAATTCTGGGGAAACGTCGTCTAACGTGAACATAGCAAGAATAATTCTTACCTTGTTTGTGAGTCACACAGATAGATTTTCATCAGCGGTTGTTCGACAGCGAGAACACCAACTCCCATGATCCCACGCCACTTTCTTCTTTTGATTTGCTTTGATTAAACTTCCAACAGCAGCAGAAATGATGCGTACTAATAAACATGCACTAAATCTTTGGCCTCAACAGTTTCAACACATCACCTTTCCTTTGAGATATCAGGAGTTACTTTCCTTCATTTTCATGACGCAAGTTGTCGTTTTTCAAGACCGAATTTTAGACTATTTTTGAAATGCGCCATGTGCGCTCGAAACCGCCCGACGTAATCCACCTGTGCTGCCAGACTTCACGTCTTGTTTTAATCAAAAAGGGACGTCTAGGATGAAGAAAATGTCTCCGCTCTGCAAATATAACTTTGTGTGAGTGAGAGAAAAAGCAGCATAACACCAAATAGGCCATGCTTCACTGTGATTATTCATCTGAAGTTAGAGTCATCACAGCGAAGAGCATCCTCTGGAGTATTATGGCTTTAATACACTGTTTTCTGGAGCCGCCGCGAGTTCAGTAATGTACAAGAATAAACAACAGAAGGAGAGGAGTGCTAACTAGGTCCCCGGTTTTTCACAAAAGTTGGCATAGCAACTGTTATCGCGCGGGGAAATCATGCTTTATGGTAATAATCAACACGTTCGGAGGATGCCTCAGAGCGCCCGCATCGCTCGGCTGAACGTACCGATCGTGTAACACTGAGCAACACTGAGGAAACCAGCAGCAGGCAGGGCGGAGGTTACTCCCTGACATTATGCAGGTAGCAGAGAAGAAAAAGCCAGCGCTGCGCTCGCTAACTGCTCCTCGTTTGCGGCGTTACTGAGGTCACTTTGTTGGCGGAGCGGTTCTGCTCCGGCTCCTGACATTATCCAGGTTCTGCCTCCTGACTGGCGCCCCGCCAACCCCCTTTTTACCACGCCGCTCCTGTGCCAATTTCTCCGTGATTCATTTTTCCTCCGTGCTCAATAATGCCATTAATGTCACTTTAATGAGCAGCACTCGATTTACGGCCCCGCTTCCTGTCTGCCGGCTCCTCTGATTGGTCACCGGGGGACGGGACACGAGTCGTGTTAGAGAGTCAGACGGCGGGTTATTCTTTAAACCATACATGTGATAATTCTTCTAAACGTTCGGGTCAGTTTGTGCCTTAAATGTGACTTTCTTGAGGATGTAATCTGGAGACATAACCGGATCAGAGAGATTGTAAACAAGCTCTGTGTTTGACCTTCTGCAGCCCGGCGTTCCCTCCTGAGGGACGCCAGCACAGAACTTTTCAGGGACTGCTTGTACTGTGGAAATGAAGACGTCATAGATTTATAAGAACTGGATATCCAGTGCAAAGACGGAGCCGGTGAGAAAAGCTCGAATAGTTTTCTAGCTTCTGGTTTGACTTCCTGAAACCTTCGTAGACTTCACACCGTCATTATTGAACTTGTTTGCAGTTGGAGGTTTCCTGTCAACAGTTTTACAGACCTCTCTTTATGATTGAAGCCTATGAGGAAAATGCTTCAATGCTTGCGACGTCACTGGTTTCATAAAGAAGTCAGAATGTATGTAAGCTTATGATAACAGAGCCTGCTTCTCACTTGATTTATGACCTCAGTAAACAGTTTTTTTATGAGTTTATGGTCTCAATAACTAGTTTCACGTCTTCCTCAATTCAGCACGATGTTCATTCAGTAAATTTAAATTCACAATAAATCCGATCCAGTCAGGATGTCCTCCCCTGCTCCGACCCTCTCATTTTTAATTTTGGTCATTTCTGACTCGTCTCTTTTGGTTATGGAAGCCATTTTTTTAAAGCACGCTCTGTCATATGTCGTCTCCGAGGGCCAGGATGTTACAGGGATCAGAAATAACATTTGTTAGTTAAACTGAGTTGAACGCACCCAGAGCTGCACATCACTTCATGGCAGAGTTGAACAAACCAGATAAACAAACTCAGGTGTCTGTCTTTAAAACAAAATAAATATTAATCGCCTTCACGTCACGCCTAAGAGAGAAAACCGAGCCGCTTCACTCGTTTGCCGAGACAGAAGAGTATATCTCAGTCCAGCTCCCCTGCAGAGCTGCAGCTCCTGGCGCTCTGTGATTGGACGCCAGCCGAACATTAGGGTGTAATGTCACCGCCACGCTGCCCTCCGGTCTCTCAGCCTGCCCGGTTTGCCCGGCGCACCTTTCACAGGGCGCCAGCAAACGGATGCATACACCACCAACACCACCACCACCACCACCCACTCCTCCCCTCCGCATCATAATCCCCAGCATGACAGCTAGGGGCCGGGATATACAAGCTTAATCCCACTTGTACTAAAATACCTCCTGAGGTAGGGAGAGAGTGGCGAGGGAGAATGGGCAGGACACTCGGCGAGACGAGCCCGCCAGCTAACGTATCTGTTCATGTAACGCTGGCGCTGCGGTGGGCGAGAAAAAAAAGGAAGCTTTTTTTTTTTTTTGTTAACCGGAGGGCCTCTGGTTTGATCCTTTTTCTGGCTCTGAGATTCAGTGCCGGGGAAATTGAATAAGAAATAGATTTCTTCCTTTTAACAAGTAGCTCCGTGGTGCCCTTGAGCAAAGGAGCTGAACGAATGAGTGTCTCCTGTAGAGGCGCGCTGTGAATGTGAACAGGCAGGATGTGAAACATGAAAGTCAAAAAAAATGCTGCTCCGGCTGCACAGTTCATCACGTCGAATTTGGGATTTTTTTTTTAAATATTTGGCTGTCACTTTGTGTGATAAGTCACTTCTCAGCATTTAAATCCACTTTAAAGTAAAACTAGAGAATAATCAGCCAACAGTTTAATGTCAGATGTGTTCAGACTAAAGGAATAAATGAAAGACAGATGTTTGTGTTCAGATTTAAGGGAGGAGAAGTCGACAGCGGGCTGAAAAAACAGATACTCAAGTGAAGTAAAAATGTACTTTGGTGCAGTAACAAAGTATTGCGACGTCTAAAGGTCGCCGCGACACCTCTCTGATGCCGCCTTTGTGTTCACATCCACAGCTGCTAACAAACACGACGTGACAATAGAACGAGGACACGAGGGAGAGGGGAAGGCAAAACTAGGCCGTGAGTTAAATTCACTCTGATTTTAAACCCTTTGCATCCAGGAAACACACCCTGGTTGTGAGAGCTCCTCTGGCTGTTCTCTCGCCTCTTTTTGTGAAGAGGCCTCGAGCTTCCTCACGCGAGAGGAAAGCAAAAAAAAAGCTCCCGGTCAGTTTATTTACCGAGCTGGCAGGATGACGAGCAGAAGCCCAATTAACCCTCCTGCAGCATCCGGGTGTTAAATGGAGCTGGAGTGGGCAGATGTAAATTCACTTGTAATTCTTCAAAAAAAACGTGGATTAATGCTCGGCGGTGCACAGTGCAGAGCGGGGCGAGGACGCGGTTAAAATTCATATTTAGCGAAGAAAGCGAAGAGGGTTTGGTGGTTATGTCAGCGATCTCCTAGCAACCAGGAGCTGGCACCTTCATGGAGGTCCTGTTGAGGCCATTAGAGCCCGGCAATGAAAGGAGAGGAGAGGCGACATAAGGAGGATCGTTTGTGGTGCGGCGGAAGTTTTGGTCGCAATTAAGCGAGCACTGAAAACACAGCGGAGGCTGAACGGAACGTTTTAGGTGACGCAGCGGCGAGCAGGAAGTGTTCGTCCAATCACCTGATGTCCTCGTGATTAGCTGCAGTTATTAGTTTCACAAAGAGCGTTCAAGTTTCTGTTAGCTCGGGTCATATTGGTAAGAAAGCTTGACTTAGTAGGAAAAAAAATCAGTGTTATGGGTTCGATTCCCTCGGTCCTGCCCGTCTTCATATCTAAATATTGTCAGGCTGCAGACGAGCCCCGCCCTCCCTCAGCCCCGTCAGGATGGTGCACATCCTCCGTCCCCTCTGCACTAACCCTTCACCCCCATCATCCTCCCCTCCACTCCCCCTCACACTCCCCCCCTCTCTCTGCTTGGCCGGTGTGCAGTGGTGCAGTGCTGTCAGCTGCTATCTCCACCCGCCCCCCGGGGTCGCCACTTCGCTCTGTCTTTACAGCAAACGTCCCTCTTCACACTCTGACGGGTGACATTTTAAAATCTCAGAAACCTGAAGGATCAGAGCTCGACGCGCCGACAGACTGATCCTGTTTAACCTCCCCGTCAGAATTCACTCAGAAAATATCATGAAATATTAAATTGTGCTGGAGTTTACAGCACTAACATCTTCAATTAAAGTTTCCTGGGTGTAAGTCTACATTTACAGAAGATAAAGTTTACAATAATAAATAAATAACTGAGCCTGACGATAGATAACTTTTTTTAAAGATTGAAATGCTCGGGATAGTTTTTAATTATTAAATTCTAGGTGAAGTTTAATATCTGTGATCTTTGAGGGATATTTTTGTTAAAAGAATGTGTGAACATCAGCCAGTATATTGGCTATATAATATTTATTCAAAGATATTCATATTTTTCTTGATAATTGGGACCAAATAGAATCATTATTTCCACCAAAACTTCCTGCAAAGTTATTAAGAAATGATGCAGCCTCTTTTTGTACCCTTTCAAAATAAAGCGTTACCAAATATTAGACAACATTTCCTTCTTTTCCTCTGTTCCCTCGTCTCTCCCTCCCCCAAAATAAAAAAGTTAGCGAGGAGGAAACGGCGAGGCGGAGATGGAGGGCAGGAAGGTGCCCTCGTCCTCCTCCTCTGCGTTAGAACTGGGTCCCAGGCAGTTCTAGTACAGTACAGAGCAGCACTGGCCCATATTCTATATATAGAAGTCCTTCTTTTCAGATTGACTTGGAACAGGGTGAAATGGGTCGGTCGGCTGGACAACCCGAGGTCCTTGCCCTTGATATTTTTTTATGATACCAGGCCCGCGGGCTGTCTGGTCATCGACTCTCAGAGAAAAAGTAATAAAGAAAGTGTGTTAGATGAAGTATTTCTGCTCAGGAAGCTCTCGCACACAGTAGGACGTCTCCCTAATGTCCCCCGGTGATGAGCTCATGTCAGCGGGTGGTGGTGGTGGGATGTAGCTGGAATGTGACGGGCACGCTCTGAAAAATGTCGCCAATAACACGACGCAATAACCCGCCGCTGCTGCGACACGTGTCTTAACCTGAAGCATGAGATGTGAAAGGCGACGCAGCTTCTTTGGCCTTTTTTCTCCACCAAGTCACCGTGCATGCTGGAACTGAGCGAGAGTGTGTGTGTGTGCGTGTGTGTGTGTGTGTGTGGGTGTGTGTGCTTACTTTAAAGGAATGTTTCCAATGTTTTAATATGTTTTATTCCATTTAAAACAGACTCTCTCAACTCTCAGATTTATATCCTGCTCAATAGATTCTGGTTAGAAGATCAATAATGATTTAAAGTATTCAGTTAAAGGGATATTCCGGTGTAAGTTTAATCCATGGTCTAAATCACCGTGAAACTGTGTTAGACTCCCTCTCGAGAGATCAAGTTAGCAGACCGCTAATTTACGGAGTTTTATCAACCTCAGAATCGACCGCACGACAACAATACACTGCAGTAAATGGATCCAAATATAAACCGCCACCAAAAAGCCACAAATAATGCTCAGAACAGCACCAAACTTCAGCAACAGTACAAATAGGGTCTCAGCACATAGTCCGGGGCATCTAACCTCCGCTAGCTTAGCTGGATTTCTACTGAAAAGCTGACTAAATTTAGCCACTCTTCTGCAGCAGCTTCCTGTTGACGGGAAGTCCCGACGAGTCGATTACCGAGTGCAGTAGAGTTCCGCGGCTCATGGATGAAAATGTATGATTATGACTCCATGGAAAAGCAATCAAAGTTCATATGTGTCTTACCTGCCAGTTTATAACAGTTATTATCGAGAGCGGACAGGGAAAAGAACGGAATTGAGCATTTCTAACCGCACTCGGTAATCGTCGCGTCGGGACTTCCCCGACCCGGAAGCTGATGGAGGAGAGTTGAAGTCTGTTTTTAGCTTCACAATAGAAATCCAGCTAAGCTAGCGGAGGTTAGATGCCCCGGACTATGTGCTGAGACCCTATTTGTACTGTTGCTGAAGTTTGGTGCTGTTCTGAGCATTATTTGTGGCTTTTTGGTGGCGGTTTATATTTGGATCCATTTACTGCAGTGTATTGTTGTCGTGCGGTCGTTTCTGAGGTTGATAAAACTCCATAAATTAGCGGTCTGCTAACTTGATCTCTCGAGAGGGAGTCTAACACAGTTTCACGGTGATTTAGACCATGGATTAAACTTACACCGGAATATCCCTTTAATGTTCTGATGAATGCAAAACATCAGTATGTCTGTTGGATCCGACTCATTATATAAAAAAAAAACTGTATTTACACTCTAAAAACCTGCCGATAAAATCATTCCTCTTTGTCGCTGAGCTCTTTAAACATCATTTTCTGAAAATAAAAGCTTCTCTGTCGGCGCGGAGAGAAACTGGTTCAGCTTATTTCCAATGCAAATCAACTTCTGATCAGCTTTAATTTATTGTCATTCGTGTGCAGTGACCCACATTATTCTCAAAGTCTGGAAGAATTCTTGAAACAAGTTATTTTCTGTTGCAAGTTGAAATAAATAAACTGCAACGGCTCCAGTCTGAAGAAACGACTCGATTATTATTGATAAACTGCAGATTTTAGTGCTGTGAAGGTATTTTTAAAGGTCCAGTATGCAGGATTAAAGATGATCTATCAGCAGGAATGTAATATAATATTTATTGTTGTGTTTTATTTACAATCTTTGTGGTTTTGTTACCTTAAAATTAGATTTTTATACCTACAGAGGGGGCGTGTCCTCTTCCAGAGAGTCCGCCATGTTTTTACAGTAGCCCAGAGTGGACAAACCAAACGCTGTAGAGACGGACTTTGACATTTTTAATGGGGATTTAAGATGCGTAACAGGATGATAAATTATCATTATTTTATGTTCTCTATTTATTTGTATCCGTAAAATTCCAGCACAAGTTTTTTTCATTAGCACAAGTTCAGCATTGACGTTGAAAGGATGAAATACATGAAGAAGAAGAAGAAGAAGAAGAAGAAGAAGAGAGAAGGACCTTTAAGTGAAACAATTCCTCACTGATTTCAAATTAAACTTTAAAAAATTTATATTTTTGTACATGAAAAATTAGTAATTAGTAATTAAAATATAAAACCTGTTTGGAAACACTCTCCGTGCTGTGATTGGTTGTGTTGGTGCGACTGTGTTTCTTCACCTGCGGGCTCGTTGGCGCTGCTGCAGATCACTAACTGATCACCTGTCCTTTACTGTGTACGTGAATATATGTGTGTGTGTGTGTGCGCATGTGTGTGTGGCGAGACACACATCTTAGCCCCGCCTTCTTCCTGTCTCTCCACCAGTCGACAGTCCCACAGCCCACCTTCTCCATGCCAGTCACCGTGCCAGTATCCAATCAGAACGCGGCGGCGGCCCTCCAGTTCAGCAACAACCCCGGCGGCGCCCTCGTCACCACCACCTCCTTTGTCACCTCCACCCTCACAGACCCCCGCCTCCTGTCGCCACAGCAACCAGCTCTGCAGAGGAACACCGTGTCGCCAGGGTTACCACAGCGACCCGCCAGCGCAGGTAAGAGAAACGCAGCTCGACTGCTTTTGGTTTGAAACTGTTTGTCTGCGTCGACTGTGATGTGATCAATAGTTTGTGGCGTTTTTCATAGAAATAAACGTGGAGCGGCTGATTGGTCCGATCAGTATGTTACAGCTGGATGTTTGAGAGCTGAAGGATCCAGCAGCTCATGAGTGTTTAGGACGTCTGACAGCAGCAGCGGCGGTTTGAAATAAAACTGAAGAAGAAACAAAACGACAAAAAATCTCCAAACTGGTACAAAAGAAGATTGAAGGAAGAAGACTTCAGAGTGCCGCCCACACCGCGTGATTGACAGCTGCTGTGTCGTGCTGCAGAAACAGACAATTTTTTAAAAAAACGAGGAAACTCAGACTTCTGTCTTTTTAAACGAGACACTTAAAACGCGTAAACGTATGTTAAAACGAGCTGCTGGTGGCTCCGTTTCATTCCGCCTTCCGAGAGATGAACGTTAAAGTTTCATCTCCTCATCACTTACTTTGAAATCACTTCAGGAAGCAGCAAGAATCACAATAAGAAGTCGATTTTTAATGTCCAATCGACCATCTTTTCCAGAGAAACTCCATCACATTACGCTTCCAATCACAGTCGATAAATAAAAAATGCTACGAGCTATAAATGTGGTTCCTATTGTTGTGAATGCTAATTAGCAGCAGCTGTCAGCTGTTTTGCGTATATGAATCACATCCCCTGTTTAAACCGCTGACATATAGAAAGATGGACGTCGGCTCTCCACTTCCTCCCACTGAACAACAAAACGAAGCCAAGCTGTCCGGGATGTGAGCGCTCCATTTGGAGCCAGCGTCTGTGCAGAACTGATCCGGTGGTGTAGACGGTACCGTCAGTACACCTGCTGGCTCAGTAGTGAGCCGGACTTGGATGTTAATTGTCTTTTTATATCATCAGATAAACATTTATCTGAAAAATGTAGCTTGAGAGGGACTGACGATGACAGAAACAATCTTTGTAAACGTGTATCTGAGGTGTTCTGGCCTCGCTGCTCGTGACCTGTAACCAATCAGACGGTGTTGTGGGCGGGACATGGAGTGACAATAGTGCAAGTAGAGCATTTTTAATTCAATTTATCGGCAATCAGACACAAAAAACACATGATACTGATGATCGGAAAAGCTGAATATCGTCTCGCTGTCCCTGATATCTGCTCACACTGAAGTCAGGTGAAGATACAAAACATTTCTGGAGCTTCACAGCAAAACAGAGTTGCAGCAAATGTCCTAAACACCTGAAGTGAAGTGGAGACTTGTTTTAAAACAGAAAAAACAACCAAACAAAACACATAATGGCTGTGAAAGTTGTTAGCAGCTCATCAGCTACTGATCAGTTTGGGGTTTTGGAGCTGCATGGAGACATTTTATTGTTTAGTTTTTATTTAGTTTGGTTGTTTTTTCAGTTTTAATCAAGTCTCCAGCTGCTTCAGGTGTTTAACAGAACACTGCAACTCTGTTTTAATGTGAAGCTCCAGAACTGTTTTGCAGACTACAAAAACTTCACCTGACTTTATATCAGCGTGGAGGTCAGAATGCCCGAGTTTACATTTTAGGGTGAACTGCTCCTTTAAAGACATTTTTCATAAGCTGCTATAGGTGCTGTTCCTCCACCGTCTGTGAACAGAAGCTCAGTTCATGTAACGAGAGTTTTATGGAGTTGTCGAGCAGAGAAGCGAGCGTGAGTCGCTCACCTGTCAGCGTGAGTAACTCCTGTTTGCTGGAAGACGTGCGCAGCTTCTCGTAATGACACGAATCCATCACTTCCTGTGACGGCGGCGGGTTCTGCTGCCGTACGTGCGTCCTGCTGCCTCTGTGCGGCGAACCAATCCTTCACCCTCTGACTAAAAGGATTTGTGCCCCATTTTTGCGTCTCAGACAAGGTTACTTATCAAGCTTTGTTCCGACCAGCATAATCTCATTGTAAGTCAGAATTAGGTGATGTAACGCGCAACAAATGCATTACGGCATCTTTCATAACATGCCGTTCTCCGAGGCAGGAGGGTTTCACATAGCAGTAATGGACCCCCTCCTCTCTCCTCCCTCCTCTCTCCTCTCTCCTCCTCCTCCTCCTCCTCCTCCTCCTCCTCTTCAGCCGTGTAAATACTCTGCTATGCATCCCACATTACCAGAGATGTATTGGGTTCATCGTGTTGTGCATATTGGTGTTTTTCCACGCGTCCAACTCCAGCCAGATATTTTTCACTCGCCCTTAATGACCTCAACTTTTCTGCCTTTTCTGAGGAGCCTTTGAGCCAAAAACCGAATCTGTACCACGACGGGGGAAAACAAGTGTCAGTGCAGAAGAATGCTGTCTGCTCGCTGGAGGAGAAACTTGTTGCTGCAGTGTTTAAAGTTAAACGTATTGCACGGCATGAAATCTGCAGCACGGGGTCTTTGCTGATGTTTTAAAAGCTGAAGTAATTATTTTTGGTAGTTTGGGGGCAGCAGAATAATCTCTAGACACAAAATGATCTGATTCCAGCTTCCTGAATGTTTAATTTACTGATTTCTTTCCTCCTCTGTGACTGAATATATTTGAGTTTTGGACATTTGTGGACGACATGTTGGGATTCAGGAAACACCGATCTACAGTTTTCATTATTTTTTGACATTGACAGTTACAAAGCTGATCGATTAGTTGAGAAAATAAAGGCCTAATTAATCGTCAGTGAATGTATTTATTAGCTGCTATGTTAAGCTAACTGAGCGTCCATGATTAGCAAAGTTAGCATTGATTTGGAGCCATTGTAGTGATAAAACCAGCTCTGTGAAACTGTAAATCTGAGAGCTGATAAACTGAAACAAGAAGCTGGAAGAAGATGATGATGTGCCGCGTAGAGCTGAGGGGAAATGAAGCTAATGAATATTTGTATTATTGATTAATCTGACGGTCATTTCCACCATTGTTTTGTCCATAAAATGTGAAAAAGTTCAGAGAAAAGTTAATCACAGTTTCCACTTCTTCCAAAACTCAAAGATCTTTTTGTTTACTGACACAAATGATGAGTTAAAGCAGCAAACGTTCGACTTTTCTTCCCGTCAAAATGTCTGAAACAATTTATAGATTATCAAAATAGTTTCAGCTGATTGATGAGCGGACTCTGTTTGACTTCAGCTCATCAGCTAATTTTGCTCCAGTAGCTGCAAACTCAGCTTGAAATCAAACCTCTCTGGATAAAAGTTAAAAAGATTAAACATGTTTAGAATATTTCTCAGTCTTATTTTTTAGTTTGAATCAGGAAACTTTTTGAACTTTGACACATTTTGACAGAGACTGACTCTGTAAACCTCTTGTCTCTGAACGTTGGCCCAAACATGAATGAAACCGTCTGAAGAGAAGCTGTGAGGCTTTGAGTTTGTTGTTCTATGAGACTTCTGCAGCCTTGGCTTTAAATTATCTGTCAGGACGCTTTAATGAAACATTTCACTTTTGTAATTTCAAAGTTAAATACCTGATTTATTCAGCTGTGTTTAACACTTCAGTCCTCTTCACTCTTTGGATAAATCCCCTAAAATGAGCGACAGTTCAGACAGAAGTCACCATAATGACGTATGTTCGTTCCCTTCGGATTGTTTTCCTGGATTTTGGATTAAAAACTCTTTTGCTAACAGAAGTTATTGATCCTTAGATAATCTTCACAGATGAACAGCTGACGTGAGGCTGATGGATTGTGTGCTTTTATGTTTTTGGCCTGTTGAGAGAGAACTTTGTACCAGACCGTTTCTCCCAGTAAACATCAGACATTTTAAACAATCTTGTGTGTTTTAAACATCAGAAATGAATGTGATGATTTTAGTTTTCCTCTAAATACCATCTGACACGAGCACCATTGAGAGCCGATGAAACGGGCTCTTGAAATTAACTGGTAAAACTAGAAATGACACCAATTACAGCTCTTCATCCAGTGAAGTGAGTGTCGACGGCAGAAGCACTTTTTTAATGACGCTCTTGATTTAATGATATTTTATTCTGAATGGGTCGTGCAGCATTTCTTTCGATTAACGCTGTTCGGATTAATTTGTGTGACCTGAAACGATCTCAGCGCTGTCGTGTTTTAACGTTGGCGACGTGTTCTTTGTGTTTCAGGCGCTTTGTTAGGAGGAGATCTGGGGAATTCAAACGGAGCGTGCCCGAGTCCAGTCCGTGAGTACTGCTTGCTTCTTTTTATTTGGGTTCCAGGGAATATTAAAGGGATATTCCGGTGTAAGTTTAATCCATGGTCTAAATCACAGTGAAACTGTGTTAGACTCCCTCTGGAGAGATCAAGTTAGCAGACCGCTAATTTACGGAGTTTTATCAACCTCAGAGACGACCGCAAGACAACAATACACTGCAGTAAATGGATCCAAATATAAACCGCCACCAAAAAGCCACAAATAATGCTCAGAACAGCACCAAACTTCAGCAACAGTACAAATAGGGTCTCAGCACATAGTCCGGGGCATCTAACCTCCGCTAGCTTAGCTGGATTTCTACTGAAAAGCTGACTAAATTTACCACTCTTCTGCAGCAGCTTCCTGTTGACGGGAAGTCCCGACGAGTCGATTACCGAGTGCAGTAGAGTTCCGCGGCTCATGGATGAAAATGTATGATTATGACTCCATGGAAAAGCAATCAAAGTTCATATGTGTCTTACCTGCCAGTTTATAACAGTTATTATCGAGAGCGGACAGGGAAAAGAACGGAATTGAGCATTTCTAACCGCACTCGGTAATCGACTCGTCGGGACTTCCCCGACCCAGAAGCTGATGGAGGAGAGTTGAAATCTGTTTTTAGCTTCCCAATAGAAATCCAGCTAAGCTAGCGGAGGTTAGATGCCCCGGACTATGTGCTGAGACCCTATTTGTACTGTTGCTGAAGTTTGGTGCTGTTCTGAGCATGATTTGTGGGTTTTTGGCAGCGGTTTATATTTGGATCCATTTACTGCAGTGTATTGTTGTCTTGCGGTCGTTTCTGAGGTTGATAAAACTCCGTAAATTAGCGGTCTGCTAACTTGATCTCTCGAGAGGGACTCTAACACAGTTTCACGGTGTGTTAGACCATGGATTAAACTTACACCGGAATATCCCTTTAAGCTTGACCTTTTGTTTAAGAAGTGACTTTCGACTGTGACTCACAGACTGAGCGACGCAGAGTATTTTACGTGTGGCAACAGTCGGTCACATGTACACAACTCCAGCACACACGAGCAGGAACACACCTGTCGACTGGCGACAGCTGAAGGTCGCAGGACGAGCTGCCTGTAAACAGTCCAGAGAACAGAACGGGTTTCAGGTTGTAGCAGAGAAACTGGAGGAGAGGAGAGAGTTTTGGAAAAAGAGGAACAGAAAACTGCATGAAAGAGCTCCTCAGCTGGTGTTTGTGTCAGTGTTGTTTTGCAGAATCGTGGCATTTAAAAGCAGAACTTAATTCAGATGTCTTAAAAGTTTGGCAACACGAGCGACCTGCTCCGGTGTTCACAGCTGCTGCGAATACCTGAAAGTGAGCTTAACATGTTGTTCCAGTTCAAGACTCGTTTGTCAGGATGATTTTTACTCCTGAGGCGCTGAATAAGTGGATCCAACATGGCTGCTGCTCATTCCAAATTCAGTATCGTGAAACAAATACGTTGCGCAAGAAGGAGCTGTGTTTCCTCGTCGCTCCACGAAAACATAGTTTCCACAGTTGGCAGATAGTTTTCAGTGATCAGATTTCACTGATATGATATTGTTGATATCACCGCGGATTTATAGTAGAAGATTATTATTTAGATGGAAAGTTAGGGGGAATATTTGCAGCTACCTTTGCTAAATAAATAGGTCAAAAGCATTTAAGTACTCAACAGTGAAAAAACTATTAACTCAAGTTTAGTTAATCAAAACTTTGCCGTCTCGGTTCTGCTAGTGTAGTAATTAATTAGTTATGATATTTGTCCTACTTCAAATTATCGCTATCATCCTTTAAAACGCCTCCAATGAAATCAAATTAACTTTATTTATACAAGCCAAATTAACAATCACATCGCCTCAAGTTGAGAAAAACAAAAACCTTTTAACCTTTTTAGAAAAACAACATCCCTCTCCTCAAAATCACAGAATATCTGAGACACGTTATATCCTCGATCGGTCGACCTCTACCATCCCCTGTAGGAAGACGTCGACCCCGCTCTGTGATTGGTCGACGGTTCCTCCAACCCAGCAGGGAGTCGGCAGCTGTCAGTGAACGCAGCACCGGGTCTCCTTTGACTCACTGAAACTAAATCAGCGACGTGCGTGTTGTGATTCACAGGTCTGGAAACTTTTAACAGTCGGTCGCATCTCAAATTGAGCTGCAGCCAAGATATGAGAGTCAGTCATTTCAAGAGTTTTACTGTAACGATGGAAGCAAATTAAAACCCCTCAGATCCTGACAGCAGCCTCCTCCTCCTCCTCCTCCTCCCTCCCTGCTTTCATCCTGTCTCTCTCAGCTGTTCCCTCTCGTCTTCTCTCTGGAATTATCTCCCGCCCCACCCCGGACCGGCCTCCTCCCCCCTTCATCCAACTGTCCCCTGTCTTGGCACAGGACTCTCCTCAGAGGTGACTTTGACACTGGCCAGAGCTCTCCCCCCCTTAAATCCCATTAGCCGGCACAGATACTGCCAGCCAGCCTGTAGTAATAGATATGGTGGGAAGGTGGGTTTTTATTTTTTCTCCTCCTCCTTCTTCTTCTTCTATATTCACTTGATAAACGTATTGTCTCTGCAGTAAGGTGGGCCAAAAGAAATCAATACATTTATATTAACTTCCCCTGCGCTGTATCGGAGGAATCTGCCAGCGCCCGGCATCGATATTGATATTAGTTTTTCAGGGCTATTAATGAAAGTATACGTTCTACGCGACGGTGTTCTTAAAAGTTTGGCCGTCGATCGATGTGCGAGTGTTGAAAGAGCAGTTTTGTGCGATAGAGGAAGTGCAGATCAAATCACAGTAGAAGAGGAGATGAAGAGTTTGCGTGTTGTTTTCTGAGAGTTACTTAATAGTTTTCCAGCATTCTTGTGGTTGAAACTTCCAGTCATGATGTTTTGGCGTATTTGTAATTTGCCTCAGGGGATTTTTTTTGCAGTCAGTGATTCCAAAACTCTCAAATCGCTCTCTCTCAAAAGTCTCAACATTACCATGAAGTTACGAGTCGTGACGTCCTGTAATCTGTCGCTGCAGGTTCTCAGATTCAGCTCGTCACAGTGAAACACTAGCTGACAACATTTCTTCATTCTGATTGTAGATTTTGAGTCGACTGGATTTGGATTAACTGGGTGGTGTTGACACGCAACAACAGATTGAATGGAAACATCTGCGTGATAGGATCAGCCGCGATGTGACGTCACGCATTCCACTTCCTCGTCGGATATTTTATCTCTGTCGGCAAAGTGTTTGATCGGCTCCCCGTCCTGATGGGTATCTGTCGTCGTCAATGTTCAGTTCTCGAGCGTCCAGTTCACCTTAGAAGCCGCCATCTTTGTTAGGTGGAGAAACGTTTAAACGGACCTTCTGCAACCGACTGAGATGTGTTTTGGTTCGGACCGGTCCATCTATCCTCCTCAGTCGAAACCAGCTTGTGGGCAGAACTTCACAAACATGTTGTGTGCTGTTAGCTGTTAGCTGTTAGCAGTTTGCAGTGTGTTTGATTGAGGGAGTGAACAGCTAACAGAGCTAATAGCTAACAGCTAATGGAGCTAAAGGCTAAGAGTCGAGCTAAACACACGGCAGGACTGAGAGTTTCACTTTTTACAGCGATAACTTTTGTTTTAATGAACAGAATTATTTATTAGCTCAACATTTAGACAGTGATGTCATTCTGCCACTGATAACAAACAGCTTGAAGTGAGGAAGTACAGAAACGTCCTTCTGATCGGAGCGTTAACAAAGTCACGACTGCTTAATGAGACGAAACCTGAAGCGTCTTATTCCCAAAACGCTGCTCAGGTGACCCGATCCTTCCTCCTCTTCCTCCTCTTCCTCTCTCCTTTATCTCTTCTCCTCCTTAATCATTTTCTCTTTTTCATCTTCTCCTTCACCCCTCAGCTCCTCTGCCCTCTCCTTCTTCTTCTCCTCTACAAATGTCTGCACACTCTTTCTTCTTGCTCCCTGTTCTCCTTCTCCTCCCTAACTTTTCTACTCTACTAAGTTTCATGTCAATATTTCTTCCTCTTCTCTCTCCTCCCTCTCTTCTTTCATCCCTTCCTTTTGTCTCCCTCTTTACTGTCCTCTCCTCCTCTCCCTCCTCCTTTTTCATCCCATCTTCTTCTTCTCTCCTTCCCCTCTCTTTCCTCCCTGTCCTCCTCCTCCTCTCTTGGATCTGTCGTTCTCAGCTGTTGTCCAGGGACTAGGGGCTCCGGGAATGTCACCATTGACGTCACCCGGCATTCCACACATTCCCACGCCCGGCCTCGCGTAATAGGAGACATCACACACACACACACACACACACACACACACACACACACACACACACACTCAGCCACATGTAAACGGTACAAAAATATTCATACAAACAGTCGACACACTTAAATAAAGTCACGGACGCATCGACATGACTCACTCACACTCTCAGAATAGGAGTGTGTGATCATGCAAGCTTCAATGTACACACTGTAAACATCACACACACACACACACACACACACACACACACACACACACACACACACACACACACACACTGTATTATGATTCGTCATCTCGGGAATCAACAAGATGCCAAACAGGACGAACGACCTGATAATTGTTTTCATATCTTGTATAAAGTGGTTTAGTTTGTGATTTAAATGAGGTTTTAGGAGTTTAAAATGCTTCATATTTATTTATTTATTTATTTATTTTGCCTTAAAATAATGTGAAGTCAAAATAATAACTAGCACTAATAACTAAAGTCTATAAAGAGTTAGTCAGAAGTCCAGTGTGTGTGATTTAGTGCAGTCTAGCGGTGACGGCGAGGGAAATGCTCGCTGCTAAAAATAGAAATAAACATGCCAGCGACTTTCTGTAGAGCGCTAGTGTTTGGTTTGTCCATTCTGGGCTACTGTAGAAACATGGCGGAGGACCGGCTCCCTCTGTAGATATAAAAGAGTCATAACAAAAACACAACGATTCTCAGTTTTAGATGATTAAACAGGGTCAGTTCACCCAAAGTGTCTCTCCAAAATAGTTTAGGTTTAATTTGAGACATTTTGTCTCGTTTGTGCAAAGCGCAAAGAATTTTGTGTTTCCCACACGTTGACTTTACTTCCACAGTCAACCAGCTATATTTTGCGACCCAATTTAGGATGTTTAAAGACGCCATTTGTGATTGATTAACTCGTGAACAATCTGTCCTCGCTGACCCGTCCACTCTACTAACAAGTAAACATTTAGTGATCCTTCTTCTGTCGTAATTTCCAAAAGAAAGTTGTTCACAGTGACGTCAACCGTGACAGAAAACTTCTTGTTTTCCAACCAAAACCAAAGTTGTATTGAATTATTTGATATACGTAAGGTAACTGAGAAAGTGTGTTTTTTAGGAATTTGGTGAGCTGGCCCTTTAAGTACAGATTTTTAGTGGTTGGACACTTTCCATACTGGCATGTCATCTGCCTGTCAACACCTTCAGGGAACGATCCTGCGCTCCAACGCTCGACGCATTTTTGTGTCACAATGTCATTTTTTTCCCACAATTTATAGTTTCAAAAACTCGCTTTCCGAACAGGAATGTTGCCTTCAGGGAGCGTAGAAACACACAAAAATGCATGTAAAATCTGCATGCATCAATTCCAGTAAAGCCATTACAGTATAGTGTAAACATGTACACACACACACACACACACACACACACACACACACACACACACACACACACAAAGATGCCAGTACCTCGGGCTGTGTCTGTACTGGGATTTGGTGTTGGCTTCAGGACACCTGAATATTTCACTGACGCACTCATTGTGTGTGTGTGTGTGTGTGTGTGTGTGTGTGTGCGTGTGTGTGTGTGTGTGTGTTGTGTAACTCCCATAACTTGGGGTCAACACAAACGCACCACCCTCCTCTTTTACCCACAGACATGAACACAACGCAACCAGCAACAGATTCCCATCAGTCAGTGACGCACACACGCGCTCAGTGCACGTTACACAACACACACACACACACACACACACACACCGGGGGGTCACTGGATTTCCCAGAAACACCTGGTGCGGAGAGGGTCCACTGTGCGTCACCAGGACAGGTGATGTCATTGGTTAGATGCCTGCTGGGAAACAAATTCTTCTCCTCTCTTCTTTCCTTTCCTATATCGTCACTCGGTTCCTTTTTCCTTGCCTCCTTCCTAGCATCCTTCTTTGTTTCCTTCCCTGTCACCTTTTTTCCTCACTCTTCTTCTCTTCCTCCTTCCTTCCCTCCATCTCGTTCACTTCTCCTCTGTCGTTCCCAGCCTCCCTACATCCTTCTCATTCCTTCCACATCCATCCCTCCTCTTTCCTTTCCTACCTCCATCTGACCTTTCTGTACCTCCTTTCTCTCTTTACCTCCTCCCTCCTCCTCTTACCATCTTTACCTCTTTACACTCCTCCTTTCTTCCTCTTTTGTCCTTCCATACCTCCTTCCATTTGTTTTCTTCCTTCCTTCTTTACATCCTCAATCCATCTCTACACCCCTTCCCACCTCATCTTGTTCCCTATCCCTCCTATTTCCTTACTCTCCTTCTCTACCTCTACTCCTCTCTTGTTCTTTACATGCTTTCCTTTCCTCCTTCACCTTTACTTCCTCCCTCCTAGCTCACCTCCTCTCTTGTTCCTTGACTCCTTCTTTATTTCCTTCCTCCTCTCTCCTCTACATTTTCGGAAAACTCTGAACTTCCGTTCTCCTTTTGCTTTCCACATCCATATCTTCCCCTTTTTTCCCCTCCATCGCCATCGCTACACCCTCAAACCTCTCTCCCTCCTCCTGCCTCCCTCCCTTCACCCGTTCCTCCCCCACCGCCTCCATCAACCCCACATTTCACTGTCACAAAGGACCTTTTTTCTCCTTCGCCGCCTTTTTTCTTCCCTCCCACCGAGCTGTTAGAGAGGTAGAGTTAATTTGTTGTTGTTATTGTTGTTGTCAGGTTCAGCTCGTGTGTGTGTGTGTGTGTGTGTGTGTGTGTGTGTGTGTGTGTGCGGCTGAGATGAAGCAGAGTCACATGCCGCTGTCGTCTGGAGGCGGCGTCATGGCGAGCTGCTATCTGCTATCACACACACACCCTGTCTGTCCGAGGGGAATACAGCCTCTGTGTGTGTGTGTGTGTGTGTGTGTGTGTGTGTGTGTGTGTGTGTGTGTGTCCGGGCTGGGAAAGTCCCCGCCGTCCTTCTTTTATACGCTCTATAACCGACTGTGACTATTTGAGTCGAGCTCCTCTGTTGACCTCAGCAGCAGCACGAACAGGCTGCTGTCTGCTGGAGTCCTGTTGTCATGACACCCAGAACCCCCGCCCCCTCCATCCCATAGTATCTTTATATATACAGCAAATCAATAAGCACTTCACATAAAAAAAACAACAACATACAAGTCCAGGGAACATTAAAAGTTTTAACACAGATGTAAAAGAATAGAAACGAAATGATTGATGTGAAAAAGATGTAAATATGAAAAGTGACACACACACACACACACACACACACACACACTCAGAGGTGCAGCTCTGTGTCAGGTTGTTGTTGTTTCTCGCAGTGTAACCGTTGTTGGAATGTGACCAGTTTCAAAAGGAGGGTGCGTTCAGCAGACGTGACGCGTTGTCATGTCGCTGGAATGCAGCCGTGAGAAAGAAAAAAAACCAAAAGGCGAAAAAGTACCGAGCGCTGCAAGAAAAGTCTCCCGAAACCATCAGTGGGTGTTCGCACTCGCAGCCTCCTCCGTCACGTGGAGGAAAACGCTGTTGTAGTTTATTTTAACTCAGTCCCACACACACACACACACACACACACTAAATGTGGAGTAATCCTCCGCCTAAAATAGTCCCCGTCAGACGCTCCACTTCCTCCTCCTCTGATTGATAAAATCTACAGCTGTTTTTGTCACATCGCTGAAGCTTCTCTAAATATAAAACAGTTTATTTCATGACCTGTTTTTTATTTTTATTTTAAGATTAACATCTCTGTTGAGAATCAGCTGGCTTTCAGCTGAAGGCCGCAGACAGGAAGTTAAAAGAATAATGAAAGATTTGTTCTTCACCCGTCAGATACGGCAGCTTAATCTTCATGTCTGCACACAGTCCTCCATGTTCAGAGCTCGGGTTCACATTTAACAGTAATAGATTACTTTAAGCAGTAACAGAGTAATATAAAGATTTTCTCATAGGATATGCAGTGATACTAGAACAGTTACCACCTGAAATTAAGACCCACCGGATCGTTAGCAGCATGTTTTAACGTTTCTTACTATACTTGATATGCTTCACATGATTAGATCAGTTAGATTCTCCATAATTCAGATGTTCAGTTCTTTAAAGGGATATTCCGGTGTAAGTTTAATCCATGGTCTAAATCACGGTGAAACTGTGTTAGACTCCCTCTCGAGAGATCAAGTTAGCAGACCGCTAATTTACGGAGTTTTATCAACCTCAGAAACGACCGCACGACAACAATACACTGCAGTAAATGGATCCAAATATAAACCGCCACCAAAAAGCCACAAATAATGCTCAGAACAGCACCAAACTTCAGCAACAGTACAAATAGGGTCTCAGCACATAGTCCGGGGCATCTTACCTCCGCTAGCTTAGCTGGATTTCTACTTGAAAGCTAAAAACAGATTTCAACTCTCCTCCATCAGCTTCCGGGTCGGGGAAGTCCCGACGCGACGATTACCGAGTGCGGTTAGAAATGCTCAATTCCGTTCTTTTCCCTGTCCGCTCTCGATAATAACTGTTATAAACTGGCAGGTAAGACACATATGAACTTTGATTGCTTTTCCATGGAGTCACAATCATACATTTTCATCCATGAGCCGCGGAACTCTACTGCACTCGGTAATCGACTCGTCGGGACTTCCCGTCAACAGGAAGCTGCTGCAGAAGAGTGGTAAATTTAGTCAGCTTTTCAGTAAACTTACACCGGAATATCCCTTTAAACAGAACCTAGAAGAACCAAAGAGTTGTTGGTTCTGTCTCTTCTGCTGACCTGATCTGAAATACGTGGAGACTCCCGACATTTATCATGAAATCCTTGATTTATCTTCCCACCGATCAGCAGAATCAAACAAGTTTTTTCACTGAAGTAAATGAAAATAAAGTAACTCCCAGTTTTGAAGGCTGATCGGCTCTGCTTGTTTTTTCCCAGTTGTGTTTTCTTAATGCAGCTGAACGCAGAAAAAGGAGAAAAATACGATGATCAGTATGTTTTGAATGATTGTCAGTAGACACTAGCAGCTAAACGATATCACCTTCTTCCTTTTCATAATGCTCAGTTGAACTTCTGCCGTTATTTTGGGGAAGTAATGCAAAAGTGTAAAGTCACTTATCACTGTGAAAAGATAGCAACAAGTGATATGTTACTCTTTATTTTACATTTAAAGCCTCAAAGACTTATTTTCTCATATCTAGTAAATCAGTGTAACATCACAGTGAGATCGTCTTGAGAGAAATCACTTTGGACCGAACACGTTTACTCAGAAGGGCCAGAACTCATCAGAACAGGATCCACACACTCGGGTTCATCGCAGGTACCTCATCAGAAAGTCGAGCGTTGAGTCTTTTGAAGTTTCATCTGGGAAAATGTTTCGACTGAAGCGAATCTCACAACTTATAATAACATGCAGTTATGCAGGTACACATGGGAAATGAGCCCCGCGGCTGTAGTTCACCAGGTCCAAACACGCAGAACAGCGCCAGGCGTTTCGATTCGCTGGAGGATTGTTGGAATAATGTTGCGGCGTTTAAAAAGCTTTAGGAAAAGGAGACTTAAAGGGCTCAATAATGGTCAAAACAGAGCTGATACGAAGGATATTTTTTACAGTGTGCGGTGGAAACATGGATACAGTCCAGGGACAATTGTGTGTGTGTGTGTGTGTGTGTGTGTGTGTGTGTGTTTCTCCGAGCGCCAAGACGACTGAAACAAAAGAGGAAAGACGTCAATAGAGAGAGTGGAAATTTTAAAAAAGTAGTTCTGGAGAGAGAGAGTGACTCGGTTCTGATGTGGAAGAAAAAAAAAAAAAGAAAATCAGAGCGCCGCCAAAAAAAACACTGTTTGAGCTGCAGAGACGACGAGGAGCATGTGGCGCGACGGAGCGATCCAACCCGCTAATGAGAACACACACACACACACACACACACACACACACACACACACACACACACACACACAGGTAGATAACGTCCATAAATCCTCTCCTTCTCTTTTCTGTGTCTCTCCAGCTAACGGCTACATCAGCGCCAGGGCCTCCCCGGGCCTCCTCTCCGTATCCAACGGCAACAGCCTGGGGAAAGTAGTGCTGGCTAAGACTCCGCCTCCGCCCAGTCCTCAGATGGTCAACAGCCGCAAGCCGGACCTGAGGGTCATCACCTCGCAGAGCGGCAAGAGCCTCATGCAGCTGGTGAGTGACGGGAGCTGCAGCTACGGCAGCCACGCAGGGACAAAATGATTGGGTCTGAACTCACACGCAGTCAGAGCTGACGGTGATGCTGCGACCCGTTTCTGGAAAATGACTTAGAAGGCTGAAGCAGGAGACGGATTCGAGCATTTTTATTGGTCAGAGTCGAACTTCATCGGAGCCGTGTCTCAGTTCAGGGCCTGCATCCTCTGAAGGACTCGGTCTATTCGGTCTTCGAAGGCGAGTCCTTCAGAGAGACCTTGTTAACCTCGTCAGCTGTTGTTAAATGTGACGGTCTAGCCTTTAGAGCATTTCCTGGTTGTCACCAGATGTTTTACCCTTACGTCACCATTTCTGCCGCCCAGGCCCGCGAAAGTGACGATCTACGCCACGCGATGTCGCCACTTTCTCTATTTCTTTCTTCTTTTTCGGGCGGAAAGAATCTTGGGATATGTGAGGCCACGAAGGATCGTCGCGGTGCATCCTCCAAAAACAGGGAGAAGAAGGAGCATCTGGAGGATGCAGACCCTGAATTGAAACACAGCAAGCGTCTTAATACAGTGCTGCAGGGACGCCATGTTTCTGTAGGCTCACCTGGAGGTTAGCTTCCATCCGGTTCCCTACCAAACCCTTCTGAAGAGTGAATTGTTCCCACACATGTTGTACAATCATGAACAGGTCGTCTCTCCACAGGGAAAACACCTTTTTTTATCAGTATTTGAGGAGTTGGATTTGGACCTTCCCTCTGAATGATCTCAGGGTTTAAATCTGTTTCTTGAATGAGTTTATTCAGCGTGTGTCGTTGTTTCGTAGAATCAGTCTCAGTCGCTGCTCGAGGGGAAAATCCTCTGTTGCACCCGACAGTGTTTGTGACTGTTTGGTAATAAGTTGACTCTAAACTGGCGACGTTTTGTTCTGCTGACGTCTGACGGCTGAAACTTGAAGCTCAGCGGTGTAAAAAGTGGAAGGAGAGGAGCCACATTATGTCCGGTGGTGAGGGTAATGATTAAAGGTGCCACGGATCATTATCTGCCTTTTTTTAAAGAAGATTTCAATAGTGTGATCGGTGGCAGATCAGACGCGCGGTGAGGATCATTAGACGGCATGTCACTAGAATATAATGAGCGCTCTTTCTTTAAATCTCCCCCCCCGCAGTTTTCCTCTCTGCAGCATCAGTTCATTTAGATTCTCCACCAGCCTTTAAACTAAAGTTGATGTAAACTTCTCCACTGTGCGTGAATCATCTGACAAATAAATCCCAGGAAAAGTTCTCGTGGAGTTTAAGACAGAAGAACTTCACGTCTGGATGTTGCAGAGATGTGAATCATCCTCCCGTCTTGTTGTGCAATTTCAACATCTGGATCCAGTCGTTCTCCTCCAATCAGCCGTTTCGCTTTCACACACATGTCAGAGTGTTGAGACTTTAGATTCAGTTCATGTGTTCATATTTCACTGCAGCAGAAACGTAACCGTCCTCTGTTTTCTACCCCCTTCCTCCTCCTCCTCCTCCTCCTCCTCCTCCCGGCGTGCAGACAGAGGAAGAGCTGGAGTTGGTGAGTGAGGTGAATAGACTTTAAGACTTTTAGCCTCGTGGTCGAAACTCTGTGTGATCTCACCTGAGCATGAGTGTGTGACGCTGTCATCAGAACTGACTCGACCGCAACCGGCGCTGTGAACGAGAGTAGAAGAAGAAGAAGAAGAAGTTGGCATGTCGGAGCATCAGAGCAACAGACGCACAGCGGGCGGATCAGCTGGTCGCACCGGTTCCTGAAGGGTTTGGACCGTAGAGCTCGATCTGGGTTTTTTCCCCCATCGGAGCTGTACAGTCGACTACAGTGAAGTCACAAACATGTCGACTCGAAACTTCAAAAGAGTTTCTAAAATCCCAGAACAATACAGAATAAATAACACAGGCAGGCGTTGCATAATAAAGCAGCAGGTCCTCTGTAACCAGAGGAGACGATTATGCAAAAAACACAAAAACAAACACGTCGTAACAGGAAAGTGTTGCAGCATTTCAAGCATCAGTCCGAACACATAGACTCACATCTTCACTTGCTTCGCTTTTAAAGACTTTAAGGTTCAAAATGTGAGAATTTAAGTTGACAGCGTTCAAAAATTCACTTAAATTATCAACTAAATGTGACAGTTTGTGCAGCAGCTACTGTTAGCGTCCGTTAGCAGTCACTCTGGGGAAACGCTGCCCCCTAGTGGTTCGGAGTGTGACCCAATAATTTGACATCTCAGACTTATTTGCCTTCTTTCACAGAGTTACGTGAGAAGATTGATACCTGCTCTCATATCTGTACAGTGAATATGAAGCTAGCTAACTTAGCTTAGCATAAAGTCTGGAAGCTGCTCGCCTGGCTCCGTCTGAAGAAAACAAAGTACGCCTGAAACGCTTAAAGCTCACTAATTAACACATTGTGTCTCAGACAGTTTACCGGATTTATGTGCCAACCCCTTTTTTTTTTCTCTTGGCCGAGCTTCATATTTAGCGTACAGACATGTGAGAGATATTAATTTTCTCATCTAACTGTTGGCAAGAAAGCTAATTTTTATTTAAAACATCTATTAGTCAGAACACCTTCATGTTGTGTTTGCCAGGAACGTTCTCCTCCCGAGATCCAACATTTAAAGTCTTCATTGTCACGAAACAGCGAAGCTTCTACCTCGAGCTGCTCGGAGCAGAATATAAGAATAGAAGAGTTATAAAGAATTAAAACAGACTTTTAAAGGATTGTCAACACTTGTTTCTTCAGCAGAATAGACTCAAACAGTCAAACAGAATAGATAGAAATCACATTCCATTTTTATGTTGACCTTTAAAACTGTTTATATCTGAATTCCAGCAGTTATATTCATATAATAGCACATATAAGTGTTGACTTCATGGTGTAGGCAGGCAGATTGTGTTGCTTGCTTCCTTTAGACTTGAGTACACTGAATAAAATCCAAGAGTTCTCTGCAAGATACATTGATTTAGAGGCAAAATACTCATAAAATCGTTGCATTTTGTGACATAAAAGACCACAGAAATGATTTTTTTAAGAAAGGCAGAGCGACTAAATTAGAACTGCGTGTTGACATGGTGCTAAACAAACAGTAGAGTGGAGCTTAAAGTGACATTTGTGCTGCTCAAACAGTCTGCAGAGGGAAGATGTGGAGGGGAAGCGGAGCGACCAGCTGACTCTCCGCTCGCTGTGAACGCTGCTCAGCATGTTGCATGTTTGGTTTCATCTGAGTGTCGATGTTCTGACGGTCCGACTGACGACGGATCACAGAGTCTCCAACCTGGAGCTCCGGCGGACATGTTGGACACGCTGAACCCTCCTGTGACACACACACACACACACACACACACACACACACACACACACACACGTGCATGCTGACATGTGTTCATGCATATTCCTCTGCACACACACGCACGCAGACACGCCTCAGAGCAAACACACACACCTCACATTGTGTATTAATTCCTGCCGTACCTCTCTGCACACCTTCACACACACACAATGCAAATACCTTCACACACACACACACACACACACACACACACACACACACACACTCATCCCTCCTCTGTCAGCCTTGTCGATGCATGCGTTCCTGTCAGCATGATCCTCCGGCGCAGCGATGCCTCTCATAACACCTTCCCGCCGTGACGCCACATAACACGAGCGCCGGGGCCCTGGCGACAGCGTTGCCGTGCCAACGCCACCTTTTGAGACGCGAGACACTTGTCATCCTGCACGCAGATGTTAAAGTGTCACCGAAAAAAAAAAGTTTAAACCGCCTCGGAGAGAGGTGCTCTCACAGAAAACTCTGTGGCATGATGAATAAAACATCTTCCTCTGTGATGTAACGCTTCATTATGTCAGACTTTAGTTATTAGGAGCTCTGCTGGATTGTTTTTTGAATATTTTTCTGTATTCAGTCCGTCAATAAACCTTCAAAACTGAGGGTTAAAAGTGAAATATGGCCGCTACGTAAAGCAGAGCACACAGATAAATCACAGGACGTTTTTATTTGTGTTTTTATAGTGAAATATTTCAGTAGTAACGACGCAATTAAAATCCTTCTCAGTCACATTACGAGGTCTCTGCATCCACTCTGCCGCACAGTGGAGAGCACATGCTAACCATTATCATTACTGCCGTGGAGAATGGATGAAGTCATGTGCCGTGAACTCTCACACTCACGCCCATATAAGGAGAAAAAGACACGGTTCGTTGTGGAACCGGACCAGGTTTTTCTCACGACACTGGGTCCAAAGATCCGAGACAGAGAGAGAGTTCTGTTGTGACTCTTACACGGATGTTGGAGCATGTTTTCACAGAGTAATTACCGTTCAAAGCATGTTCAATGTGAACCAGAGTGTTTTAACATTCAGATATAATCACAGCTCGACCCGACGGCCTTTGGAGGAGAGTTAGCGTGAGTTACGTTCACTGTACACAGAGGAGATGCAGATACTCGTACCAAGAGTGAATTATACTGCTCATTACCTAAGCAAAGATGTTAGATATAAGATTCTTAAAGAGACAGTTCCCCCCAAAATCTAAAATGCATGTTATCCCTCTTGCAACTAGATTTTGTTTTGGTTTGAGGTGCAGAGTTTTGGACGACACTCAGCTTGTGGTGCTCAAAGATCCCCCCAAAAAAGTACATTTGAAAAACGTCTCCTTCCTGATATGATGACCTGGTTACTAAAGATAATCCACAGAGCGTGTTGTCAGTTGTTTGCTAGGTTTGTGGAGTATTTAGGTCCACTTATTCGCAAATGCAGGTGCGTTAGAAAGTCTCACTTCAGTCTTCTTACACAGCATCAAAATTTGTAGAAAATCCATATTGTGAGCTGCTTCGTAGGAACTATTTTCTCTCTGCCGAACAAACGTATCACCGCGCAGACAGAAGGACTCGTGCTCGTTACTGCAAAGGATGTAAACTTTAACGTTAGCTAGCTAGCTCAGTTAGCTTCTTCTCCGTGAGTAGATGCACGCTTCCTTTCTAGAATATAGTTCCTACATGAAACTGCTCACAACAAGATCAGTGGATTAACTTGAGAATCTGGATCACGATTCCTAGAAAGAGAAAGAGCACCACAAGCTGAGTGACGTTAAGTGAGAAGAGACGACAAAATACTGCTCAGCAGCTCACACCAGAAAAATCCAGTTAGATAAACAGCTCCTGATTCAGAGGTGAACTTCTCCATCAGCTGTAGATCCAGTAGAAACCCCGTCATGACCCTTGAAGCTCCGCCCACACCAAATACCTACAGCTTCCACTTCCTGTATCTTTAATGTTCAGCTTTCTTTTCCTCCGTCTGTCTTCCTGTCTTCCCAGAATGCTCAGCGGCTAGGTGGCTCCCAGGTGGCACAGTCGCTCACCACACCAGTGGTCTCCGTGGCAACACCCAGTCTCCTGGCGCCCTTCTCCAGCATGCAGACGGCCTACAACACCGGTAAGACGGCAGGACGGACGACTGTGAATCCGTCTGCTCGCATCCTGGGGAGAAAAAAAAAAAAAAGATAAAACACAAAGTGGAGTTAAAGATATGTAGTCATGAGAAATCTTAAGTGTCACGTCGGGAAAACGTGAAATCCTCGCAGTGCGACGCCACAAACCACCATGAATATTCACTTTGTTCATTGTGTGAGAGCTTCTGGAATGATTCCACTTCAAAGGTCTCCATTAATATGGATTAGCTCTGATTAATATTGATGCTCCAGAAAGTTGTATGATGTAAAACAATCCCCCTCCTCCCCTCCTCTCCACCTCCTCTCTCTTTCTCTCCCTCTCTTCCTCCTCCTCCTCCTCCTCCGTCCCCTCATCTCAGAGTACCAGCTGACGAGTGCAGATCTCACGGCGCTGCAGACGTTCACACCACCGGGGCTGGTGCCTGGCAACATGGCTGCCTGGCAACAGCAACCAGCAGTCTCCCAGCAACAACAGCAGCAGCAGCAACAACAGCCCCAGCAGCTGAGCTTGGCGTCGCTCAGTAACTTGGTGTAAGCTCCCTTTTTCTTTCTTCGTGCGACTCATAAACGAGATTGATTCCCGACCTTTGACCTCTCCCCGTCAGACGAGTAGACTTTTACGAGCGCCGTGCACGTCAGCTGATTCGGCCATAACACACACACACACATAAAGCAAATGAAGCACCTTCACAGACGAAGCTGTAGCATCACCCCAGCTGCGGTTGATTCATCTCTGTGGTGACCTAGATACTTCCCCCCCACTCAGCTCGACTCCCACTGGAGTCCCACTCTCATTTAGCTCCTGGTAGCGCGGCTAGGCAGCTAGTTTTGTAATCACACACACACACACACACACACACGGGTTCTGAAACTGTAAAAGCTGGACCGGCTCAGAGGTCTTACTGCAGTACTCGTCTTTAATGGACAACTCGTAAATAACAGCAATGATGTGACGTCAGTTTTGGAACGTGTTCTCTGTTCGCTGAGAGCAAAATGAACTCCGTCCATACTGGAGACACAGGTCACGCTTTTTCTTTTCCCACCTCTGATGGAAACATACTGCGTCCTCTGATTCACATCAATGGGCTGTTTTAAACTCTGCAAGTTCAAATCTAGACTCTGAACTCAAAGACTCGATGTTACCGGTCCAGTAGGAACTCAAAGCGTCAGACAAAATAATTTAGCAGTAAGAAATGTAGAGATTTAGATTCTAAGAGCTGCTTTTAGCTGCGTATAAACCGAGATTGATGCTCAGCAGGTCGAGGATCCACATCAGATCGTACTCACTCACCATTATTAAGATCCGTGCATCACTCACCGAGGAATTAACGCAGATATTTAAAAAAATGTGATGACAATAAGTCCTGGATCCAAACTCAAAGTTAACGGGTCTTCTCTGGGCCGAGACCCACCGTCCATCCACGTTTTGTTGAAGTAGTTTTTATGCAATCCTGCTGACGAACAAACAAACAAACAAACAAACAAACACACACAACCTCCTCGTGGAGGGGACGGTGTTGGAGGAGGGTCACATGAGGTCGTGTAGCAGCTTTAATTCTGTGCTTTAACTTTCTTATCTTGTTGTTGTGTTTAAAACTCTTCTTGTCATTGCAGCTACATTTCTGATAATCAGTGTTTTTGTGATAAAGTTCAGAGATTTTTTTTAGTCCTCATCAGTGTGTTTACATTATTTTGTGGTTAGCGCCTCGTGGCTCGATGGGAGCTGCATCTGTAAAAATGTTTCCAGATTATTTTCACATCCTCAAAGCTAACCGTGCCGCACGAAGCCCCATCAGGCACATTTGTGTGGTAGCATATCTTTAGCCGTTTAGTGCTAAATCCTCTGTATGACCAGTGTGGCTGTGCTAGGCTAGGCTAGGCTAGGCTAGGCTAACCTGTGGATAAGGGGAGCGGCTTGTAACTGCCTCTTGTTTTGTCCTCCCTCCCCCCCTTTTTCTCCACAGCATGTGGGGTGCAGACAAACAGAATGCGGAGATGGTTAACTGCATCTCCAATTTTGCTGCTAACCTGAGGTGAATGACATGATAGCATCTAGCGCTGCGCAGCTGTGCCATGCCTTTCATTACCTGTGACGTTGTTACACTGCTCACAGACTCACCAACCAACAAAAATGAAGCCAAAGAAATGACAGAATATATGCATGACACTCTTATCTTTTCTCTCCATGTGTGTGTTGAATGTGATGCCTGTTGTTGCTCTTTGCTGTGTCTTCATTTTTTCCCTTTCAGTTCCCGTCGAGGCTCCGTTTGTTTGTCTTCTCCGCTCGTTGCGTGTTCTAAGAGGTTCGCGTGCCACCTAAAGCTTTAGATCTGAGGCTCGTTGGAAGTGTCACGCACAAAGAGGACGATGCTGCAGCGTGACAGCGGCGGCGGCGTCTTCGCTAGCATCTCGACTTGAAAAAGGAGTCTCTGGATGCCGCTTTCAGTCCCGCTGCACAGCTGCGCGCTGCTGACATGCTTACTGCATTAATATTTTACTTTACCGCCATTTAGCTGTCATCGTCAGCTGACAGACAGACACAAGTTTCAGTCCCTCAGATACGTGTCGGCCCTCGAATGCCTGCAGGAGCATGACTCGCAAGACAAATGTAGATGTAGCTCAGCTGTCAGAGTCACTCACTCAGACGGACGCAGTTTGGAATCGATGATCAGACGAATGTCCTGCAACACTCTCCGTTCTGATCTCATTTTTGGCAGTTTGTGTTAAACAAAATAAGCATTTAAACATCTGACGGCGCTCTTAATGCTGATCTCCAGTCTCAGCTCCTCAGAGCCTCAATCAACAGAGGAGAAAATTAAAGATAACAGAATCGTGTTAGGAGACAGTAAAAATACTGCCAGCTGTCGGGAGTGAGCCTGTTGTTTGTTTCTCCGCCTGACAGGCTGAAATTTGTCCGTGAAAATATGATAATAGGTTGTTTGTTATGGTATACAACAGCTGTGACTCCGAGGGGGGATGGAGCGTCTTTCGATAAAAGCAGCACGTATCTAACGCTCGCCGGCTCGTACGCAGCAGAACTCCTCAGATCGCCTTGTAAATGTTAACAAATGGCCGTCCAGATTGTACGAAGATCGCTCGGCAAACAGATCCGAGGCTCGTAAAGCAGCCGGAGCTCAGTGTGTGTGACGAGCGTAGAGCTGCAACAGTCCATCACATGTATCCTCGACTGAGATAGCAACTAATGAAGGACGGGTTCATATTCTGATGAAGAAACACAGCTGGAACCAACTGGACCTACTGGAATTAACTAATTTAATCGATCTCCTGAGGATGAATCCTTCTGACCTCTGACTTTTCCTCCAGCGCCATCATGAATTTGACATTTGTGGTTTGGAGTAAAATAACTCAACCACATTTGAGTACCATGAAACTTTCTACATTTTCCTCATTTAGGATGAATTGAAACAACTTTATCAACAACGTTTTAATTTCGTCCAGTAAAAGCCTCAGCTGTGCTTTAGCAATTAGCAAAAGTTAGCATGCTAACACGCTAAACTGAGACAGTAAACATTAGCGTCTGATTTCTGTTTTCTTTGTCTTCTGTGAGAGTAAACTGATTTATTTAAGACCTCAGGACTCAGTGTATGGAAGCCTGAAAGAGCCAAAACTAAAACCAAATAAAGAATTAAATAAATTGATAAATAGATAAATTCCCATGTAATTAAATGCACCAAAATAATATTTGTATGAATTCCTCTGATTCTTAACTTTTCCATTTGATTTTCCAAATTGAATTATACATGTATTATTTTTTTTTATGGATGGAAATATTTAATTATTTATTTCAAACCAAAACATAATGAAAAAAACTATTATTTCAACAAATTCTCAGGTTTATTTATCACCCATTTTTTAAATTAATTTATTAATTTTCTTTATTTTTATCACAAACTTTATTTTTTACATGTCAGTTAAGATATATTTAAAAATGACTGGAAATTTGAATTTATGTTACATTTACTTAAATATTATTCTATGTGCTGAGCAATTAAATAATGTATTTTTCTTTTACTCATTTTTCTTGTTCAACTGACAAAAACCATTTGATCTTTTAATGAATCGAGGATGAAAACAAACACTAACAGATTTCTCTCAGAGTTTCTGTTGTGGTTTAAAACATTCTCTAAAACAGTCGTGATGATTTTCCTGAACGAGCCGTGCTTCGGTTTCCTCGTCTCTCAGGTCCGACAGCACAGCGAGCGCCGGGCAGGTTTCCTCGTGTTGTGTGTGGGATCACAGTGACAGATTCGCTGTCACTGAAAACACGCGAGCTGCGCAGAGATGTGGGAAGCTTTCCCAGCGCAGCAAACTGTTCTCTCTGGGCAGAAGGGAGGAATCGTGCCGTCCTAGGACAGCATGGGCAGACGTGGGCGCTCGTGCAGCGCAGACTGCTCCGGTTTGTTTTTGATTTCATCGCGGCGAGCAAACAAGCTCTTCCAATCAGACGGCGACCGGCGTCTTGGCTGTGAGCCCTCGCCTGCTCGCCGCTGTCGTCCACACTTATCCTCGCCACGGCCTCCCCGAGGAAATGACTCCTGTCGTCTTCCCCTCTCCCCATCCCTTCCTTTTTAATCATTCCTCTTCCACCTCTGCTTCTGCTTATTTCCGGCTCTTTTGTCGGACTCGGTTTAATTCGGCGTGCACCTGTTGACTCTCATCTTCCTCCTCCTCCTCCTCACTTCCTCCAATCTAAATGTTAATGTCACGGCTGCCCCCTGAAACCTCGTCCCTGCAGAGCGCTGCTCTCAGCCGCGCTGCCTGTTTGTACAGAAACGCTCTCTGGATGCCATTTGTTGTTTGTTTCCTCACTCAGTCGATGTGTTATTGGCAGACCGGGCTTCCATTTGGGACACTTTAGCAGGAAATAAACAGAGCGACTTTTTAAGGGTTTGTCTGCCGGTGCTCTCGGTGTTTCTGCATCCGTGTGATACGTTCTCGTCTGTAGCTTCAGATCGGTCTTCCAGAATGGATGAAGTGTTTTTACTGGTGGCTGGAGTTTGTGCCGAGTGCTCTCTTCTCACTTTCTACGTGTTTCTTCGCCCACAAAAACACACTTTGTCTTTCTCAGTCTGTCCCTCTCTCAGCTCTCTCTCTCTCGCTCAGCTGTGGTTTAAGAGAGAAAATAGAAAAAAAAACACACTTGCAGACAGTGCACACATCGCTAAATTGCTTACAGGACACACTGTTTGTCTGCAGGACACAATGCACACACGCTATCAGACGGCTGCTCAGTAAAACCTCCCAGAGGTGCATCACTGTTTTCCCAGACTACAGATTAGAAGCCGCAGTGTAAATACCAGCAGCTGCCTTCATTAGACTTCCTGCTAATACTTGTGTTTTATTTAGCACCAAATATGGAGTCAGTGCAGGTGACTTTGATCCCTGTGTGCATGCAGCTATACAGAGCCGGCTGTCCAGAACCTGCACTCGCTGACGCTGAGCTGGTGTTTGGCTTCAGACGGTCCCGACAGACAGAAGATGAATTTACCGTCGATTCTCAGATAAAAGACAGGAATTGAAATGTTTGAGGAAATCGAGGCTCAAATGGGAAGAAAAGTGGGAAATTAGAACAGCACTCCCCCCACAGTCCCCCTTTTTGTACTCAATCAGATTCATGTGTTATTCTCTGAGAAATTAACGTAAATATATCGGCCCCTTTGTCCAGATCCATATCTAAAAGTTAATGGGACTGAGACCCGTCCTCCATCCAAGTTCTGTGGACGTCTGCTGAGTAGATTTTGTGTAATGATGCTGACAAACCAACCAACCAACTAACGGACACAAGCTAGAAATAACCCCCTTGGCGGAGGTAAAACAAAATGAATTAATAATGTCACCAGTAAAATGGAGCCAGATTAAAAAAAACAAAACTTGAACGTTTCTAATATCCTGTCTGTAATCCCGTATTTGAGAATTCACGGTATGTTCCTTTAATGACGGTCTGCGTGGAGGATTAACGATGATGTGATGTCAGGTTTATTGGACGTTTAAAAAATGCATTTCATGTGGACGACCGTCAGATTTCTGTCAGCGCTTCTCTGCCTCTGACATCATCGCTGACATCATCGCAGCTGTCCCGCCTCTTTTTGTCTTTGTTTCTAGTAACCGTGTGGACCGACCCTGACTCTGCTCCGGCCCGACTTGTTTCCCTGCTGTTTCAGCTTCTTTAAACTTGCCTGTCTCTTTTTTTTCCCACCTCCCTCCACAGCTTGGCCTCTCAGTCCAACTTGCTGTTTGGCAGGGAGGACGGCCTCTGCTGGTACTGTACTCTCTCCACTCACAGCCACTCAGCTGCAGCCGCACGCCACTTTCCCAAAATATCTGCTCGCACGGAGGAACCCGAGCGCGGCTTCAAAAAAGTCTGAGGAGTCGCTCGCTGTGCACGAAAGATCCATTAGACACGACTTCATGGTGCATTCAAATGCAACATGTAAACTCAAGACTTTAAAGGGATATTCCGGTGTAAGTTTAATCCATGGTCTAAATCACACCGTGAAACTGTGTTAGACTCCCTCTCGAGAGATCAAGTTAGCAGACCGCTAATTTACGGAGTTTTATCAACCTCAGAAACGACCGCACGACAACAATACACTGCAGTAAATGGATCCAAATATAAACCGCCACCAAAAAGCCACAAATAATGCTCAGAACAGCACCACACTTCTGCAACAGTACAAATAGGGTCTCAGCACATAGTCCGGGGCATCTAACCTCCGCTAGCTTAGCTGGATTTCTACTGAAAAGCTGACTAAATTTACCACTCTTCTGCAGCAGCTTCCTGTTGACGGGAAGTCCCGACGAGTCGATTACCGAGTGCAGTAGAGTTCCGCGGCTCATGGATGAAAATGTATGATTATGACTCCATGGAAAAGCAATCAAAGTTCATATGTGTCTTACCTGCCAGTTTATAACAGTTATTATCGAGAGCGGACAGGGAAAAGAACGGAATTGAGCATTTCTAACCGCACTCGGTAATCGTCGCGTCGGGACTTCCCCGACCCGGAAGCTGATGGAGGAGAGTTGAACTCTGTTTTTAGCTTCACAATAGAAATCCAGCTAAGCTAGCGGAGGTAAGATGCCCCGGACTATGTGCTGAGACCCTATTTGTACTGTTGCTGAAGTTTGGTGCTGTTCTGAGCATTATTTGTGGCTTTTTGGTGGCGGTTTATATTTGGATCCATTTACTGCAGTGTATTGTTGTCGTGCGGTCGTTTCTGAGGTTGATAAAACTCCGTAAATTAGCGGTCTGCTAACTTGATCTCTCCAGAGTTTCACGGTGATTTAGACCATGGATTAAACTTACACCGGAATATCCCTTTAAGTTATCTGTCGTGAATCTTTTGTTCTTTCACTGCACAGTTTTTACTAACAAGACGACATTTCTCATTTTAACCACAAATCTCTGAAGCTATTTCATACATTCTAAATGTAAACGTTCATGATTTACAGCATTTTAATTCTCTCCTCTGATGTTGTAAAAGTGGTGGAGTGTACCTTTAAACATCCAGAGTTACAAATACATTTAATTGTGCGAGATCACATTCTTCACTGCCGCTGACTGTCGCCTGACAAACGCAGAGACAGACTGTTAATTATGTACAACACGAAACTATTTCAGTAAATCTGAATTAAACCGAGTCGCCGTGCAGCTCGTTGGTCCTCAGGAAGCGCAGAGCATTTTGGGAAAAAACACGTCTGCGTCTCATCACACCCCACTCGCACTGTAACCAAGTGT